>NW_005187617.1:87050-98666 GCF_000239375.1 Pundamilia nyererei | reverse complement strand
TATAAAGTCCACACTTTGTCCGTCAGTTGTTCCGTCTGTCCTGCTCACATCTCCAGTGGTTGTACACGTTGTCGTTAACGTGGCTTCACTCCACATCAGCCGCTTTGCTAAAACACCGGCACATAAGGACGCTGTCATAGGCTGTCAACCACCTTTATTAGCTGCGTATATACGAATGTGAATCGCGTGATTGGCTGGACTGTGGGATAAGGTGGCATCGTTCTGATCCCATACGGGAGCAGCCAGTCACTGACTCACACTGCAGAACAGAATTGTTAAACTTTTAACTTTAATTTAAATTCACGTAGATTTGTTTTTTGTGCGCAACGCATATTTTCTGTGCGCAGAGACCGTGCAAGCAGTGCGCAATTGCGCACGCGCGCAGCTTAGAGGGAACATTGGTCAAAAGGTATTATGAGGTCTTTAAGAAAAGGTGGGGCGGATTGTATGTGAGGGGAAGGATTTGAATCTAAATTTTGTTCTGGGTCCAGTAACAGCCCAAAGAAGGGCTGCAAAGTGTGTGTGCCCAAGATGGGCAGGAAGACACAGGATACATGCATCAAGTGCAAGAAGCAGATATGCAACACTCTCACTCAGGCACAAACAGGTTGTTTGTCCTTTGGTGCTGATGGATAGTGTAGAAGGAAGGAGTAAAGCTCAATAATGATCAGAAACCCTGTAGATAAACATGTTGCTTCAACCCTGGTCTTAGTTATGATCGATTTTTCTTTTTTTATTACATTTCATCACAAAAAAGGACATAAATTCATAAATTAGTTTCAAGAGTTGTAAAAGCTAATTATTAACCATACACGTGGCCTGTATTGCTTGGAACTCAGTTAAAGTAAACACCTTTTTTATATAGATTATTGTTGGTGCATTGATTTAATGAGGCGGTTCCACCAGACCTGCCAATACTGGCTGAGTAACAAAAACAAAAATGCCTCATGGGGCTTAATTACAGCTCAAGTGTTAGGGCCTGAAATTGAGCGTAGTGCTAGCTCACAGCTGGCACCCTTCTTCACACCAAGTAACCAAACCTCATGCAGGATGGACTGTTTAAGCTGCGTCAGAGGCAGGATACTGTCCCTGTGGATCTGCATGCCACTTTGCAACCCAGTTCACCCCAGCTCCTTTCAACTGGGTTCCACTTCCTACTTATAGAAGAACTTCCTCTATACAATCTGTACTTTCTATAGATTAAACAAATCCAATCTGCGGTTTTTGGTAGTTTTCTGAGCTGGTTGGAGATGCCATCACTTTAACCACTCAGCCACGACACACAAATGCAAACACAAAAACAGACAGACGACAGTCTACAGACATGTCCTGATTAGCTGAGTGAGGATATTATTGGCTGTTGTTTCTAGCTGGGTCAATCAATAAATGACCAGCAGTGCAATAACAGCCGATGGTCTGCTTCGTAATTATTTAACCATGAATATTAGAGTCTCGCTGGGTTGGTGCTGCGGTGGTCAGGAGACACTGCTCCGTGATCTTCCCACTTTAATAAAACAAAACAACAGCTGTGTTCATCGAGGCCAACGTGCTGCAGAGATTTACCATCGCATTCAGATGTCATGACATGACAGACTCATTCTTAAATGATCCAACTCCATTAGCTAGCTTTGTGAGGTGATGGACATTGGCTGTTTTTGCAGTTGCCTGGCAACAGCAGGTGGACGCTGTCTGTAACCCGTGTCGTGTGCGATCAGCTTCACCTGGTAATTAAATACATTAGAAATCGATATCTGTTGCTGTGGCACTATAATAAAATCAGAGTGTGATTCCTCCGAGCGATGGTGCTGCTCATTGTTCACACACACACACACACACACACACACACACACACACACACACACACACACACACACACACACACACACTGTTACAGCAGGACTCGTGGTGCCAGTGACGTTTATCAGTGTTTATGAGGACTCATTAAAAACAGATTCACATTAACAGAGAGGCACAAGTTTGTAATCTTCATTTCATGTTAATATGAAAGTAATTCATGAGTGTGTGTGTGTGTGTGTGTGTGTGTGTGTGTGTGTGTGTTAGGGTACGGCGACTAAATTGAATTAAACTGGATACATATAAATGTCTGCAGAGTTAATTTATAAGAAGATTAATTGGTTAGGAAACACACACACACACACACACACACACACACACACACTGCAATCCTGTAGTTAAATTGTTGAAATGTTTGCTGCCCCTCCCCCTCTGAGCCATTATCTTTTGCCCTTTCTGTTTCTCTCCTTCCTTTCTTCTGCTGTCACCATGTTTCTCTCTTTTTCACCGCACACACACTCAGTAAAAGGAAAGCAGGCTGCCGTGGTAACAAAGACGAGAGGAAGGAAATGAAGACAAAGACAGAAGAAAATGAGAGAGATTGAGGACTTGAGAAATTCGGGTTTCATGGTTTTTATTCCTCCTCTGCAGCTGAGATGAAATTATTTAAAAAAGCCTCGGGAACATTAAAAATAGCAACAAAAAAGTGATGATTTCACTAAGCTCAAAGGGCAGAAGCTCGAAGTTTAGCTAAAAATCTAAACTTTGTGGCATTAGAGAAGCAGCGGGATCATGAACTGGAATGTGATCAGGAAGATGAACGGAGGATTCATTTGGAATCAGGAATATGTGCACAATATGGACTTGGCTTCTTTCTCCCAATCATTTCTTCTCAAACTGCCACTTCAGGCAGGGCATGGATAATCAGGGGAGTAAAGGAGAATCTGATAAATCTCAGCTGAAAATAGATTTCAGCAACTCTCAGAACAACAAACAGCAGCAAGAGTCTGTGTTTCACAATAAAGCACAAGGTGGACGAATGAGAGACCTCGAACCCCAAACCAAAGGGAAACCGTGTACACGTGCTATCTCACATCTAACAAGGTTATCAGTCAAGAAAGTCTCCAACTCCGCTTTTGTGTCATGTTAATGACACAGATCCCTCGAGACTCACAGAACTAAATGATTTCTTATGCTGTGCAGATAGAGAGGAGAAGACGGTGAATGGCAGCTGATGATCACAGGGCTACATCTGTGCCAGCATCATGCACACGCCTACACCAGGGACACCAACATACATGTGATCCAGAGAAACACTGGAAATTAATATTATTCTCACAAATGATCTGACCTCAGGGAAGAATATAAACCGAGCCGAGGCTCATCCCCTGCTGTTCCCCGGGACTTCATCCTCTTCTCTCCTCTGCTTGCCTTCAGCCCACAAGGCAGATGGCTGCGCCCCACTGAGCCTGGTGCTGCTGGAGGTGTGTTCCTGCTAAAGGGGAGTTCTTCCTCCCCACTGCTAATTCTGCCTATGTACAGTGTAGAGAGCCTTGACATAACTGTTGGTGTGATCAGTGAGGACGTCATCAGACTGATGCAGACTACTTCTGCTGCTGTGTCATTTGTCTTTTTGGGTGTTTATGTGCATAAATTATGACCTGAATTACTTTTTACAGAGAATTAATTAATACCATTAAATTGCCTTCTGTTAAGGCTAATGGGGTTACTGGTTTATTGGACTGGAACCAATTTATACCCGTGTCTGTATGGTGTGTTTGTATGTGCACAGTAATCGGTGTACTGTTGTCTTCATTTTGAATCATAAATCATCCTCGCTCCTAAATCAGCTGTTTTAAATCCTCCCACATTTAAGACCACTTTCGTCTGATTGGCTGCCCCTCAGCATTAGAGGGTTTGACGAGCAGGTGGGTGGGGCATCTGTACTGACAGTCAGAGACTGAGATGCAGGAGATGAACTGAGTGTTTCACAGAGTGCTGGACTAAGACACGTAGGAGAGAAAGTAAGAATAATAAAGAAAATAAGTTCTACTTACAGATGTGTTTGGTTGCAGACTGTTTAAACTAGAAGATTTATTGTAAATGTGGGATAAATACATTAGTGTATTCTGGCTGCTATCAGTGGGTCTGAAACACCCCACACATGCCTGCTGTGTTCTTTACTGTGATTTTTTTCGTCTGACACGTTGACCGTCCTCTGCAGGAGGAAGAAGCCGGCCGTATAAAACTCAAATGTTCCTGCTGGTTTAAACTGTTAAAGTTGACATTTTGAAGATAAGAGGATTCCTCCTGACAAACAGCATGCACCTGCAGATAACAGTCTGCTCGGTGTTCTTTTAACCGCAAAGACAACACGAAAAAATGTTTACATGCATGCACGCTGAGTAAGAGTTGAATGTCAGAGAGATAAATGAACAGGTGAAGAACAATAAGAAGAAGAGACGAAAAAAAAAGGAAAGATGGGAGGGCGGACAGAGCAGGTGGGAGGGAGAAGCAGAGGAGGAAGAAAGAGGCATCGTGGAGGGGAAAATTAATTGCCTGCTGCAGGTTATTGGCTGGCTGCACCGCCACAGAGGCTGCTGTTGTTCCAGCGTGGGGAGGATGCTGCAGAAGAAGAGAGAGCGGCGAGCAGAGAGCTGCAGATCTCTGCTGATTCCTGATGCACCGCCGGCTCCTTTTCATCCGTCTGTAGAGAGCCACGGCCGCTCAGACTGGGAGGGAAACGCCACCAATCTGTTTTAATTTGGAAGAAAGCAGAAGGAAGACGAGCAGGTGGGGACACAAGTGTGCCGGTTTTACCCACTTCAGGATCACCTTCTGTGGGAGGAGAAGGCGACTGATTCCCCGGGGAAATCAAGGAGTGGACGGTTCCCAAAACATCTGGAAAGGTGCAGCTGGAAATATTCTTTAAATGAGATTTAAAATGAAATCACTTTGGCGAAATCCTGTTTAGATTTGCTTTTTCTTCCAGGGGGGGCTTTGGAGTTTCTGAATTTTACTTCTTCTTGTAAAGCTGAACTTCAAAAATCCTCTTCTTATCCATCTGCAGTTTCAATTCCTACATATTTTATCTATGAAAGTCTTATTTTCTGATATTCCAGTGCAGTAAATTGTCTTTTATCACTGGGATGCTTGAACAAAGCTGAGATGAAACATTCTTCATGATCTTATTTGATCGACTGATTATTTTCTCGATTTCTCCCAGAATGTCAGAGTCGGTAGGTTTGCATGACTGAACTTCAGGTTTTGATCCTTCAAGTTAAAGAAAAAGCCACAAATCTTGCAGTTTGACAAACTGAGCCTGAACATTGTTGGTAAATTTTATTCAGTGTTTACTGATTTACTGTTGATTTATTCAGTGATTTCCAAATCACGCTTTCTGCCTTGAAAAAAAAATCCCCAGCATTTAAAATCTTTTATGGTCGATCTGCATTCCTGCTCTCACCAACAGCTGTGAGCTGATGAGCAGTGAGTGGTCTCATGTCGTGGATAAACCTCTTCTTAGGTAAAATACTTTGTAGCAACATTAGTATGAAATGTCAGCGTTAGCTGCTGTTCATCTGCAAACCACTTTGGAACCCACCCCCACCCTTTCACACTGTCTGACTGAATCGGTGTCATATCTGATGTTTGGCTTTCTGAGGTTAGAGTGAAATGAAAGGGCGGGGTGTCAGAACAGAGCTATACCTACAAACGCTGCGAGAAAACAGGATTGTGGTTGTTTTGTGACAGTTTTCTGCTTTAACAGTCCGATCGCACAGATTTACCTTTCAGTCCGATTTGAAGTTTAAAGGTTGACATATTTTCACTGGATTGATTCCTGATAATAACTGACAGGATGAGCATGTCTGTGGGTCTGAAAGGTCAGCTGCACTGATAATCTCTCGCAGGGCAAAAAACTCAATGACATTCGAACAAAAACAAAAAGCTTAAAATGGAAAAGATTAAAAGATTTTGAGCAGCGAGATCAGCTTTTGGCTGCAGACATGTGAGTCTATTCGCTGCTCTGAGCAGAAGGACAAAGAACAAATTCATAGAAATTCAGAGAAATGAGCAAAAACCAAGCCTGTGTGTGTTCATGTGCTCATTCAAGAACCTCTTTCTTTCTGTTTTTCTGCGTCTCTGTGTCCAGGAGCGAGACTAAGCCGGATTTAACCTCTGTAGAGAAATGACGGAGCAGCAGAGGAAATCAAAGGATGAAAGAATAGAGGAGGAGAAAGGAGAGAAGGCCGGTACTCTCAGGGTCTAGCTCCTCTCAGAAAACCTGCCGGCTGCTCCTGGAGGAGGATTTTTTGGGGAGATTACGTGGAGATAAAGTCAGCTTCATGGCAGACAGAGGGCGACTGTTTGAGGCTGAAGTTTGCTGAAACAAAGCCGGTCTTCACCTGTGTGGATTATCTCACCTGGAGGAGGATTTTTGGGGATTGAGGAGTTCACAAATTGATTTTTCTTTCTGGTCAACAAAGATTTAAAGATACTTGGAATTCAGTGTGGTGACCTAAACACTGGAAATTTCATCGACTGAGGAAAAGAATTCGTGTAATTTTCTGTTTAGTGGCACATTTGGAAAATACAGATCCAGCAGCCTTGGGTCGTTTGCTGAATTAGACGCACGTAACTGAAAATCAAAGTGTCAAAAAGGGATTTTGAGAAATTCCCAGAATGGCATCTCTCCATTTAAACGCCTTTCACGCTGCAGTTTTTCTCTCCCTCTGTTTGTTTCCTGTGAACACACTTTTTTAATCCTCTCTCTTTGTCTGGGTGCGTGTCTTCTGCTCCTTTTCCCTCTGAGACGTCTGACAGGAATCCTGTGCTGGATCAGGGTGCATAAAACAGGTGCTGATGACAGATAACAGGTGCAGAGAGGCGCAGGTAGACTCTGATAAAGCCAGATAACTGATGCTCGGTGACAGAAGCAGCAGGTGATACAGGCTGAATGTGCTTCTGCAGAGAGTCGATCCTGCCTGTCATCTTTCTGCAGGCTAATCGAGGACAGTCTGTGGGCGAGGTGGGCGGTGATAAAACCGGAGGGAGACGCTGTTCTCTGCAAAAAACCAACATGCAAAAGGAGAAAAGTTAAACAGCCCCGAGCAGCAAGTGAGCAATAAATCTTTACTTAGAATGAAAAAGTGAAGGAAAAGATTCAGAAACTGCAAAGCGCTGATTTATAAAACAACCTTTTACACAGAAACATGCAGGCACAGGAAACACCTGTCAGCAAATATTCATCATCAGATCATTTTGGAGCTCACAGGTTTGTCTTTGAAGAAACTTCAGCTCTTTAACACAATAAAATAGTTTGCAAAACTAAATGTGCTTCGAGACTTTGCAGCTAAATTTAGATTTTCTGGGGGAGGAACAGCAAAAAGGACTGAAATCAGGCTCAAGGAGGAAACAACATGTGATATTCAACTGGATATTAAAACACACAGACATAAACTGAGAGACGCAAAGTGCACGTGGCAGAGACCGATGTGAGCCGTTAGTGAACCAGCAGGAAATGCATTTTTAAACTTTATAGTAGACACACAAAAGTGCACAAAAATGACAGATTTACTGATATAACATGGCAGCATTTTCCATCTGCACACATCAAAGCTGAGTGCAAACGTAACACTTTAGATGGAAACGCTGGATTCAGAGAGGAGAGGCTGAAATGTGGAGTCACTGCTAAAAGCACAAATGCTGCTTCTCCTTTCTGACCCTACAAA
The DNA here is from genome assembly GCF_000239375.1 of Pundamilia nyererei. Lineage (NCBI taxonomy): Eukaryota > Metazoa > Chordata > Actinopteri > Cichliformes > Cichlidae > Pundamilia > Pundamilia nyererei. The sequence continues at coordinate 91,140 of NW_005187617.1, read as the reverse complement.
CGCATCATTAATGCCACAGTGCTCAAAGCATTTAGCTCTAAACACAACCAACCTTTCAAAAAACACAAACGCACAAACTTTGATACGTAAAGTAAAAAACAAATCTCTTGTTTGGTTTGTTAGGTGAGCGGTTTGGGTATAAAACCACATTTTAGAGTTGAAACAGTAGAAACAGATGCTGGCGGTTTCAAAAGAAAAAGAAAGTTCTTTTACTTCTGCACAGACACGATCAGCTCGACTTTTGGACAATGTTTACAGAGGAGCCGCGGGCTTCTTATTTCTTGTGGTGATTCAAACCCTCAGATGAATTATTGAGAGCTCTTGATCCTCTCTCATCAAGAAACGGTTCCAATCTTTTATTGAAGCTCTTGGCGTTTTTACAATATTTCAAAATTTCTGACACAAGCCAGCAGCCTGTTAGAGTCAGATTGGGGGAGAAGGAACGTCGCTCTAAACGCTCACTGATGTTCACATGAATTATTGAAGCGAACTGAAAACAGTTTACAACCGGGAGAAGAGTTCTTTTCTTCAGTTCTTATTAACCGTCACAGGCCTCAATTCCAAACGCACCTCAGGAGACACACAAACTAACATTTAGCTGGAGAGTTTGTGTTTGATTAGAGGCTCAGATTTAACCCATTTTGGAAAAGCAGGAAAAAGAATTTTTTAAGCTAAGAACCTTTTCCTTCCTGTTTGCAGGAACACACACTTTATTTAACCAAACCAACAGAGATCACACAAACGTCATCCTTCACTGAGTTTGAAGTTTGTCGTCTATAAACTTTCAGCTGTTACATTTACTCTAAACAGAAGCTGAAAACACACAATTTGCAGTCACTTTCTTCTCCATCAGCTTTCCTGCGCTCATCATTTTTTAAAAGCACCACGATTTGGATCTATTCTGTTTTTATGCATCACTCTCGCAGAAGCTACCAAATTTATTCAAAACAGAGAGAGAAGCAATTTGTTTGGTCATAAAGAAAAAATCAAACCGTTTTTGCTGCAAACATCCAACAAAGTGAAGCTTAAGTTGATTTAAACTATTTGCTATCTGCACTGAGACTACAGCTGAATGCTGCTGTAAGCACACGTGTACACTCTCCCTGTGGGAGCCGTGAACCAGCACTCGGACTTCATCCTTGCATCAGGAGAGATTCAGCCGCTGTTCGTTTTTGCTTGAACAAACTGAACTGATTTTTCATGTTAACAGTTTCAAGCACAAACCGGAGATCGCCTTCCTCCTCCTCCTCCTCCTCCTCCCCTTTCCCCCTGTAGGGCTGAAACAATCTACCGTGCATGAATAAAAATTAATTTTGATGAAAAGTGTCTCGCCTCCTCGCTGGCCGCAGGACGCCAGATAAAAGCTGTTTACTGCAAGGAGCAACAGAACGCAGCCTTTTTACGACAACAACGGAGCCGAACGGCGTTTGTGCTGCTTTTGTCTTCGTTTCATCATTATTTCTGCTTGTGAGTGGGAAACTGTGAGAAACAGAGAAGTGGGTTTTACTTTTGTCTTTAGAGCAGAAAAGAGGACACGACGCAAACTCAGCTTGACTCTCAGCTGGGGTTTCCCTTTCTTGTCTTTGAAAGAGAGCTTGTGACTTTGAGCTGATAAAAGGAGCTGCACATGTTTGGAGACACTTCTGGGGCTTCTCAGATGAAGTGGAAATCTCACTTTACTGTATAAGAACTACAAGTACCCTACTTTGGTGCATATTTGTCTAAAAACTGACTGAGTTTGAAGAACAAGCACAGATCTGCTATACAGCTTTTACCTGTTTGAAATAAATCAGCATAAATTTGAATCATTTTTTGATACATTTCTTGACAGATTTCCTCGCAGCCTTGTGGCTAACACAAAGAACAAGAATAAAACTTTTTAGATACGCGATCTTTATCACAGAATAAAGATTTCACTTCGTTTTGGCTCAAACCTGATGATTTGATGTCAGTTTGGAACCTCATTTTAGGCCAAAGGTCAGTGGGTGATTAAAAAAGGTTAAACAAGCAAGATCGCGAACACTGACCCGGACACATCAGATTTGGAGGTCAAAGGTCAGACAGACAAGCTGGATTATCGATACGGACTGGCAGCTGTTTCCTGAGGGACCTGCGGTGACAGAGAACAGACGACAGAGATTCAGATCAAGAGGACAGACAGACCGAGACGCCATCATGGGCTGCAACATGTGCGTGGTCAAACGTCCAGAGGAGCAGTACAGGATCATGTTCCAGGTAAGAAATCTGAGTGCTGGTGGCTGAAGCTGCTAAAAATGCTCAGTTTATTTTATGATGTAAGCATTTTTGAGGGGCAGCCAATCAGAAGAAAGTTAAAAAAGGACATCAGAATGGCTCATTTCAGATACGGATGTGTATCATCTGAACGGTGAAGCTTGCAAAGAAATACCAGTTATTAAAGAACTGAGGCAGAGCAAAAGTTTGGTGTTTGCCTTTGAACCGTGCAGTGGGATAAAGTCCAAAGATTAAAGAAGGAGATAAAAATAAATGCAGATGGATTTAGGATTCATGAGCGCTCACAGCCGAGAGGCGAGGTGGAGAATGTGAATTCATCTGCTTTGGTTTCAGAGAGAGAAACGAAGGTTGAGTAAAGACTGTGTGTTTGTGTGCGTTGATACAAAGCGTGGCACCATTCATCACTGCAGCTCGGTCCAGTTACTCTGTAAAGGTCGCGGTGTTATTCTGTCCAGTGGAGGCTGAAAGTCACGAGAGACTCAGCTTTCAGCGCGTTTGTGGAAACATAATCTGATTCTGTCCTTGTAATTTGCTTTTTTAGCATTTCTCTCAAATCAATCCTAATTCTGTTGGCACTTCATTGATCATGTTATGAGGATTATTTATTTTTCAGGAATGAAACAACCAGTTCATGACTCCAGATTTACCTCACAAGACAGCTGAATTTTATTACAGTTTAAAAGATAAATGAAACCTCTGATGTTTTCCATTCACCAAGACTCTTTTCAAACTTTAACATTACAGTTTTGGTTGCTGTTTTCTTGGGCGTATTTGGGTTGTCTGACGACAGCTAAAACAACTGGCAAGAAGTACTCATGAAACAAACAGACATACTAATAATGCGAATTTCACTCACCATAACTCCATAGCAGCACATATTGTTTTTATATAATTGCATAATAAACAGCACAAAGTCCAGTTTATTACAAGTTTACAATGATACGATAACCAGTGTAAATGACAGTGAAGAGTGCTCTCCTGAGAATAAAAGCAAAATAAAATAAAATGGGTAAGTTTCTTTAGACCTGACTCCTGATGAACAGGATATTGTGAGTTCAATAGTTTTCCAGAGGAACGAGCTGTATTGAAGGAAATGCTTGTTGTCTGTGGTTCTATGACTGGAGCTGTCCATGGTGCTGAAACGAGTCAGACTTTTCTTCTTACATCACTGCTCCTACATCTGTCTCATTTTAGTCAAGCAGGTTTGTTGTACTTTGTAAAGTCCAGTTTATATACTGCCTATCTTCATCCTTACCTTATACAGAGTGCTTAAAACTACATAGCATAATAAAACAATGAAATACGTAATATGTAATTTAGAATATGTACTGAAAGGATTTCATTGGCAAAAGATTAGATTCTGGGTGAAAACTTCATTAACTTGTTGTTGTGCTCATTCAGTGATGAAAGAATTTGATATTTACATAAACTTAGCTTTTACTTTCCAACTTTGAGAACTGTATAGAGTCAAATACCAACAAGTTATGAACAAGTGTTTAGGAGTGAGTAGCTCTACTGAACTGCACTGTATTATTCAAAGAGTTGTTTCTTTTACTTAGCTAGCTAACAGGGTAAACGTCAGAGTGAACATAACTGGCTCCTTTGAACACAGAGAGTTAAAGTGAGCATGTGTGAAAATGTTACACATGGAGCAGAGCTCAGTCAGAATGAATGAAGTCAGTGACACAACATGAAATATACATGAACACACGTGGTTACTGCAGCTGAAATTCTAATTGGTTAAAATAAGGCACACACACACACACACACACACACACACACACACACACACACACACACACACACACACACACACACACACACACACACACACACA
>NW_005187617.1:84716-86572 GCF_000239375.1 Pundamilia nyererei | reverse complement strand
AGCATAACTAAGGGAGTGGACTTTTAAATACTCTAGGAACAACAAGTAGGCCTGCAGAGCGAGAGCGAAGTGCTCTATTAGGGTGATATGGTACTACAAGGTCATTAAGATAAGATGGGGCCTGATTATTTAAGACCTTGTATGTGAGCAGCAGGACTTTGAATTCTGGATTTAACAGGAAGCCAAAACAGGAGAAATATGCTCTCTCTTTCTAGTCCCTGTCAGGACTCTTGCTGCAGCATTTTGGATCAGCTGAAGGCTTTTCAGGGAGTTTTTAGGACTTCCTGATAATAATGAATTACAGTCGTCCAGCCTGGAAGTAATAAATGCATGAACTAGTACATCCTACAATAATACAGGAAAAAGCCCAACAATCAAACAACCCCGTGTGAGTAAGCACTTGGCAAGAGTGGGAAGGAAAAACTCCCATTTTAAAGGAAGAACCAGTCCCTTCAGTTAAACTGAATAAGAATCTGTGCTGTTAGTTATAAAACTGGCCATATGATTCTCATCTTTGTGAGAAACTAACATCACAGATTTCAAGATTAAATGCTGAAGGATTTCTCTCATACATATTTTTCATGTTACCATCATTAATCAGTGCAGGTGAGTTCACTGACGTAGTCACCGCCCTCTGTGGCAGATCCCTGTGGGTGGATGTGGGATTGTACTGCCAGACTCACCTCTACAGCACTGTGCGAAGGTCTGGGGTAGTTCCTGTGGAATAGAATAGAATAGAATAGAATAGAATAGAATAATCCTTTGGGGAAATTTGGTTGTATCAGCAGCAAAAACAAATATACAAACAGAACATAAACACAATTTTTACATATTTACATCATGGACAATAGTTACCAAAACAGTACTGTACATTACAATTACAATTAGAGTACAGATAGGTGGCAAACCCAGGTTGTAGAGTGCAAACAGAGCAGGATACTGAACGGTGTTTAAATAGTTTAATGAATAATTAGAAAAGTGCAGATTGTGTGATTGTATCTGTGGATTAAAAAGTAGACATGTGACTTCCAGTAAGTTAGTGTATATAAACTGAGAAAAGTAATGTGCAGTTCTAACAGTAGAAGTTGTTACAGCACTGATGTCAACATCTATGTTTGTTGGGAGCAGTTTTGATTGTACAGTCTGACAGCTGCAGGGAGGAAGGACTAGCAGGCAAAGGATGTCCTCTAACATCAAGGAGATCACACTACTCAGCCTCCCTGGAAAAGTGTGCACCGTGTACTGTTACTTGTTCTTGAGTGGAGGGAGAGAGAAGCAGAAAAAACACAGTTGTTGATTTACTGGCAGATCTGCTTCTGTGTGTGTGAGGTGTGTGTGGTAAAGTGAAGAACAAGATAAAGGATTTAAGTGGCTGGATGAACATCCACCACTTAGAAGCTCGGTGATTCGGGAGGAGCTAAGAGTAGAGCTGCTCCTCCTCTGCACTGAAAGGACCAGCTGAGCTGTGGACTCTGATGAGGATGCATGAGATGTTTTTGGACATGTCCAGATACAGGACATGCTGCAGAGATTACAGCTTATTTGTGGCTTGGAAATACCCACCGAGCAAAGTAACGTCAGAGTGACATCTTTAATAAGTCATTTTTGGATGTATAATTTTGGTCCTCTGAAGGGTTTGTTCTCTAAGGCCTGACGACGCCTTTTTTTCAACATCTACTGAACATCGAGTGCTGACGTCTGTAGGACCTCCGTGTACAGGCTGTTCATAGTCCAAATGTGGTCGATGGGGACGTCTTTTATACTGCTTCTATAGACTCTATATGTTTCCAGAAGGTGGAGGAAACGTGTTCTGTAGACAAACAGTTATGTGTGAAGGAATGCAGAGTGATCAGCCT
>NW_005187617.1:67887-83067 GCF_000239375.1 Pundamilia nyererei | reverse complement strand
GTCCGCCACTGGCAGGGGAAGTGGTGGTGGGTGGAGATAGGCCTCCAAACCTTGGATGAGATGATTTGTTATGCGCAGGTCTGTAATTTGTGAAACATAACTGGAGAAATGACCATAATCATAAATAAAATGTGTGACTAACTGCAAATTTAACAGCATTTTCTTAGAGACACAGTTAGCTTAGCCAAATGAAAACATTTCAGGACGCACGAATGACATGAATTTAAAGCTGAAAATGGAGACGACTGTTAGAGGTATTATTTTTGTCATTGTCATCATGAAGATTTTTATGTAGGAACTAAATTCCACAGACAGATGACACCACACTGACACCACACGGCCAGCAGACACAGGCTCCCTCTCTGTGGCACACAGGCCTGTTTATCAGGGCATCCACACAGTTCTGATGGAGGTAAATATTTTACAGCAGTGAGTCTGAATCTTTGGTCATAAAGCAGCAGCTCGGCTTCTGTTGCTGTATTAAACCTTATATTGTGGTAGTAATGTTCACAGAGTCACAGTAAGACCTGACTGACTTCTCTCTCTGTCTGTCACACACACACACACACACACACACACACACACACACACACACACACACACACACACACACACACAAACTCCTCTGAGGGTTGTGCTTTCCTGCCGTCTCGATGATTGTTAGACATCATTACTGCCTCCACTAGGTCACCTTAGGAGAAACACACAGACACACACCTGGGATTCACATTCATTATAGAACAGTGTTGGCCTGATTGATCTGAGCTCTCAGGGAGTTACAAGACTTCTGCAACCCCCCCCCCCCACACACACACAGGTCCACCTTCCTGTGTTATACACCTCCCCCATCCGAATAAAGTGTTTTTGTTCATGATCCGGTCTTGGTGGAGTGATCACGGTCGAATCTTTTTTTCGTTCTTCTTAGAACAAAACTAAACATCCAGTTTGCTAAAGAAATGCGGTAGGACCCAGCTGTAGCTTTATTCATGTGTTTAAAATAAGGAAACGACCGTTCTGGCCAACAGCAACCTCAGACTGAAAATTGTGTTCGTTATTACATCAGAGAAAAATGATCACAAGTTGTTGTACAGAGATGAAACCACCTCTGTGTTTCTATTGTACGTTCATCTGTCAGCTCACTTGTTTGTTCTCCCTGCTGCACACTCATGGATTTAGGTTTACAGATGTGCTCAAAATGACCTGCTTTAGTTTAAATCGATCGTCGGGAAGGTGATTTAAAGATTCCTCGATGGTCTAATTTGATGCCACAGATGCTGGAGAACATTCTTCTTGTTTATTATTATTATTCTTGTTCCTCTTTCTTGTGTTCTGTTTTTGGTTTTCCATTTTGTTCACAAATTTAATTTCAAAATGTTTGTTTTTTTACTTGAGCCACAGTGAGTGTGTCAGGAGAAATCATAATCAGAAGCTCTGTTATTTCAGTGTCACTTTTTCTTTCTTTCTTTCTAAACATCATTTATAACTCAGTGGGACAACTTGGACAACTGTCCTTTACATCCTGTTTTTAAAAGCTGTCCTTTCAGGCTTCCTCTTTGGACAAAATCGTTTCAGTTTCTTCCGTCCAACTTTCTCCTTTTTTCGTGCCTTAGAGGTCTCGGCTTCTCTCTGAAACATCATCACCACTTCCTCCACTTCAGCTGGAGGTAAATGTGTTTCCTATGTAGAGAAATGGGAGCATGGCAGTATGCAGAAGGCTGTTGCTTTATAATGAGTCTCATTTACTAGCCGGCTCATGGTGGTGAGAACAAAACAGGCCGGTCCACATGATTCAAGAGTCTGATGGCAATTTTGTGTTTGCACGTGTTTCTTTGTGCAGGGAAACGATGTTTGCACACACGTCAGTGAATGACTGTTTCAGACGTCTTGTGGCTATTTTCTGATGCAGCTTTGAAAAATGAAGCTCAGGTGCCAGCTTCATTTTAGAGAGAAGAGGCTTCCTCCTGCAACCCTTCCATACAAGCCACATCTGTTCAGTCTGTTTCTTACCATACTGTCATGACCTTTAACCTTTAACATGCTAACTGTGGCTTGTAGCGATGGAGCTCTTGGTTTTGTTGTTTCTTTTTTAGCTCTGCAGAGTCTGACCTTGGGGTTAATTTCAATTTACTGACTGTAACTTTAAATTAAAATCATTAAAGTCTGTTGGTGCTGGCCAAACCTCACTGATACAACACTAACAAGTAATCTCAAGGTCAAAGGGTCTCTTCCAGAAGCAACCGTGAGAGTTTGGAGCCTTTAATTAAATGATTATTTAAACCAAAGTCGCGTCTCCTACCTGGGCTATAAAAGCACTAACACTGGAATCCAGTCTGTTAGTGATGTTTCCTGTTCCACGTGCACATTCTTTGTTCTTACAGTCGTCTTTGTCAACTCCTGAGATTTAAATTGAATCCAATGAGGTCTTCAGTAAATTAGTCCCCATTTCATACAAATACTTGCTGTGTAGCATTTACTGTAACCAAGCGATTAGGTCAGCATCCTGCTTTGATTTATTGTCTGCATTTCACTTCCTGGTTTCCTTTCAACTGCTTCAAGTTTATATTTGTACTTTGATGTTTTTCTCTTTTGTGGAAGGAATCCATTTGTACCCCAAATGCGAATGGGTGTTTGATTTGTCGATTAGTCATGCCTGCCAGCCGCAGCCTCTGGTTTGTCCAACACTGCCTCCGAACATTTGAACGGCCCTCTCGTGGCTTCAGGCTCCATCTGTCTGTCTGAAGCTAAACGACTGCCAGAAAGAAAAAAGTCTGAATGAAAATCAAACGTCCAGATTCAAACTGAGCAAATCAAAGAAGGTGTGTAAGTGTGTGTTACCCTCAGGGCTCAGCAGAGCTGTACAGGTGTGTGTGCTGAAGTTGGCGGCTGTTATTCTGATTTCTTTTTGATTTCATTTGATTTCCTCGCTGCCCGGCCTGTCAGGAAACCACACAGCGAGTCCTTCCACACTTCACAGATGGATGAAGATGCACATAAATGCACATAAATGCACATAAATGCACATAAATGCACATAAATGCACATAAATGCACATAAATGCACACTGCCTTCTTTTGTTCTCTCTCAGTTCCATGTCTCTTTACATCTGTTACTGTATTGGCTTTGCTTCACTTTAAATGTGTGTTTGACTAATTTCTTCACTTCCTGTTGACTAATTTTATTTCTGAATTGATCTCCAGACGCGTTTTTTCTCCTCCCCCCTTTCTGGAACATCCCCACCCTCTCTTCTCCAACAACCTCTCAGCCTGCTTGCTTCTATAGTAACCCTGTCTTAAGTTGCTGCACATACAAAACACTAGAACTTGTTCTGTTTGTGCAGACACACAAGATTGATGCTGTCCCCTTATAAGAAACTCTGCAGTTGTGGAATAGGAAGGTTTTACTTGAGCAGCCAGGAGAGGGTTTGAGTGGGACAGTTTAGTTTGATCTGCATAACAGTGACAATGAATTTGTTGTGTGGGTAAAAACAACAGCAGTTTGTGGATGGACGTCTGTGGGTGTATGACACAGACGAACTGCTTACTTACAATGCAGATGCTCAAACTGAAACCAGCTGCATAACTCACATTAAGCTTTTGCTTGTTCTTTGGATCAGAAATACTTCATGTTATCATAAATACGTTGGCTACAGTCGAAACTTCAGACATGCAGTTATGAGTCTTATAGAGAGTTTAACATGGAAGTCGACCCAAAGAAGAAATTCATTTCAAGCAGGAGGGGCTCTTAAATTTATTTCTTTTATTTTAAGAGTAATTAATTATTACATTAATTATATATATATATATTAAACTAAACTTACCAACAGATAATTATTTATTTATTTATTTATTACAGATAAGGACAGAATCTCCCCGTGCTAACAACCACAACTCATCATGCTTTCTAGCAACAACAGGAGAAAAGTGCCAAAAAATTACATCTTGCATTTACAAACTCTGTAGTAGTGCTAATATTACACACTGACATTTTGATACACTTGCATAAAACTGTAACTGCTTTAAAAAACAGCAACAAAACAAACAGAAAAATCTATTGAAGATTCTTCAGTTCTCATGATTTTTATTAGACTCTCTGTCCTGATAAATGCATTTAGAGGTGCTGCCTCCTCCATCTGATACAGTGGCTGCACTCATGCATTACTGCCAGAAACAGCAGCAGCCAGTTATCTGCAGGTCTCTCTGTGTGGGTCTCTATTGGTGTGCACATATTACAGGAAAGCCTCGTTCTCTGAGTCAGGAACTGATAAAAGCTCTTATTTCCCACGCTTCAAAACTGAAAGCACCAGATTCCTGTGGCAAAAGAAAAGGTCTGAAATTAAAACTAGTGCATGTAGTAAAACGTCTGTATCTCATCTGTTCTCAGTGTCTGTTTTTCCATGAAGTCGTCCTCCACCTTCCTCGTGTTTGTCTCTTAGATGTAATCTCTACCACCGTCCTCCCTCCTGCTCTTTCTCCCCCCTTCGTTCCCCAGTAACCCCACTGCCTCTCCATCTCCGTCGCCTCCTCCACTCACTTCACTGTCAGATTTGTCTCAATGGGATGCTGTTGCCACGGTAACCAGGGTCATTAGGAAAGCTGTATTTATGCTTTCTCACACTGGAGTTGGCAGATCTGGTGTAATGAACACACGTGCATGCATGCGTGCGCGCGCACACACACACACACACACACACACACACACACACACACACACACACACACACACAGCTGCTTTTATAACACACAGAGAAGAAGAAGGCGAGGTGAAAGATCCACAGACATGTGCCGTTGAAACATTTGTTCAGCAGATCAGAGAATCAATCAAAACACAAAAAGAGGAGAAGAAAACAGCTGATGGTGATTTTAAACACATTCATCTATTTTTTAGCTTCAATCTTACATTTTTATCATTTCTGCTCTTCTTCCACCAAAATGAGCCACGTTACATCCGTCTGTTCAATTCAGTTTTATTTATGTGATGCCAAATCATAACAGGAGTCACCACAAAGCGCTCAATATTGTAAGATAAATGTCCCACAATGATAACCCCAACGATCAGCCTTTGTACTTCGGTGACAGTAGGAAGGAAAACCTCCCTTTTAACAGGAAAAAGCTCTGGCAGGAGCAGGCTCAGGGAGGGCAGCTGCTTCCTGTCTTTATGCTAAGCTGTTCATAAACAGCTCTCTAAAAGAATACTGGAGATAATTTGTGTGAATTTCAGGGGCGACGACACCTCCTGGTTCTCTGTGTATATTTGCCTTCGTACACTACAAGCTGTTTGGTCTCAGTTTATTGAAAGTTAGATAGAAATCAGTTAAATATAGACAAAGAGTTCTGGGATGGATGTGTTTGTGAATGGGTGAACGAGACGTGCTGTAGTGCTGGAGCCCAAAGCTAAACACACACCGACTAAAAACAAAGCCTAACTGTTCAGCCCACAGGACACTTACACTGTCTGCTTTAACGCAATGAGCTCATCGGCCACTGGTGTTTCTTTTCTCTGTGGGACCGATTCTGCTGGTTTCTGAATGAAAAGAGTCAAATGTTCCAGTGATGTCATTTGATCTTCTATCGTACTTTTGTGTCGCAGTGATAGAAATGCTTCACTGTCTGACTCTCAGTCATTTCAGAATAAAAAAGAAAATCCTCTTTTTTACATCAACGCGTTTACATGTTGCTCTTTATTCTTTATTATCTGAGAGTCGTCAAAACTGCATCAGTCTTAATGAGCTGCTGCCTCATTAGGCCTTCAGCAGCTGAAAGAAGCAACACTCCAGGGACCAAATCGGCCTGTTTGTGTTCAGCTGTGGATCTGAGTGGAGCACCAGGTGGTAACGTGTTGCTACCATTCCCATGCTGCACTGCTGCTGCACCGACAGGAAGTACTCATTGGAAAGAACTCAAGTCAGAGTTCAGAGTAGAAGACCGACTGATGAGCACTCGCTTCAGCAGCTGGAAGACTACATTTCAGAGGACTGAGCCAGAACCTGGGTTTGATTAAATGCTCAGAAAATGAACGGCAAATTATTCTTGCCATTTGTCAGAGAAATAATTGGAAGGAGAGAATTTGAGCTCTGGGAAATTAAGATCTTTTCTTTCATAACATTTAATAAACAAAAAAAAAATCACATTTTATTACAAATGTTAATTGTGGAGGCCTTAAATAATAAAACCCCTTTAAAGTATTACTTGTGTGACTGTTTCTCAGCTATTGTGTGTTGGCCTGGTGGGTCGGGGGGCGACACACACAAAACTTTCATTACATCACATTTGTTTTTCTAAAGGTCTCAGAGTTGGTTTAAAAAACTACAAGGAGATAAAATGATCCCAGAACATCCCCAAAATTTCCACAGCAATGACCACAAAAAACCAAGCACACAGAGATGCAAAACGTCAGTCAATAACACAATAACATGCTTATCTTCCACCAGCATGTATGGGACATGAAGCTGATTGGACAACTGAGCACAACAGGGAGTAAGATTTGGGTTTAATAGTGCAGGAAGGAAAAAAAAGAGAGATTATTTGTGCTGCGTCTGCCAAACAATCGTGAATATCTTGAGCTAGCACCTGTACTTATTTTGCGGAAACGTGTACTAAACAACTGAATTTAAGAACTTGGTAAAATCCGAGCTTGCCCACAAGGACTTGAGCTTCCTGGAAACTTTATGTTACGACATTCTGAAGGCAAGTAAATGATTCAAAAGCTCGATAAATGAGGTGTAAGAGCATCTTCTGCAGGGACCCTGGAAATGTGTTCACAGTATAGAGGGTGTGAAATGTGTCCACAAACACCATCACTGGCTCAACATGAACGTTAAAGGGACGTTGTTGTCAGAATCCATTATCTGTAACGACGGCTCACATCATCAGAGAAGCCCCCGGGGGCTGAGGAGGGGGGTGGATGAAGGCTTGGATCGGCATCGTGTTTACTGTGCAGTTATGAATCTTAAACACACAAGATGGAGGTAATCTATGTGTTAGTATTCAGATTATGTTATACAGTTAAACTCGGAGCAACAAAGCATCCATAACCAGCCGTCTTTATGCAGATATTAAACTCAGACAGTGCAGAAAGCTCTAAATCAAAGCTGTGAGGCTGGAAATGAAGAAAAACAAAGTTTTGCGTATCTGAAATGGATCTGTCAGAGACAGAGGCGGGAGCTGCCCCGTATGGAGCAGGTGTGGGTAGTTGGATAGGTTAAAATATCTCGTATCCGTCACTTTATGAAGGAACAGCTTTCACATGTTTTCCAAACACGTGAATGTTTCAAATTAAATGTAATCAAAATGTTCTTTTGTGTGACGGAGTCGGTCTGGCAGCTGCTGTAATGAGCCGAACCACCAACGAGGGGAAAAAGGTTGATGCACTCAGACTGTGGAGGTCCTGCATACTCAGAATGCTTGAAACCTCCAGTAACCACAGGTTTTATAGAGGTCAGAGGTCAAATGTGATGTGATATCAGCATGTGAACTATAATGTGATACTTCGAGTCCCCATATACCAGTATCATTTCTTACATGTTGCCAGTACAGCAGATAGTTTTAAAGATTAAAGATTTTTCATGAAAGTTTGACCTTATTTGATCTTGAAGAAGAGGTCAGAGGTCAAAAGTGATACTTAGAATTTCTATTTAATGTAAATATAAGTAATACCATTATAAAATATGATTCCTTACTCTCACTTATTATCACTTTGACCTCCAGGTTAATCTATTCAACCTAAAGGAGAGGTCAGAGGTCAAATGTGACATGAGATTTTAAACGTTTACATGGTTCTTTCTGTATGTTGACAACACACAGAACACTTATAAATATCATAGTTTCTAGTTCTAAGGCCAATAAATCATCAAGTTGGATTTGAAGACGTCGGTTGATGTAACACAAAGATTCCTGCTAACATGACAAACATAATATTTTTCTGATGCTGCTCCAAATGTGAGTTGATCCTTTCAGTCTCTCATCTTAATAACAGAAAGAATGACGATGATGATGAAATGGCTTTTGTTTTTCTCCTTCGTGGAAACCGTACTGCCATTTTCTTTTCATCCATTTGGATGCTGACAAGTTTGAAAGTTTGTGGCTGATGTGTGTGTGATACAACCTTCTGACCAAGTTTGTTAGCATTAGCTGACAACACAGCAGCTAACCCCGTCCTCAAAATACAGAATTGTGTCCTCATAGGGCTGCATCAGGGTAAAACTCTGCCAAATCAAACATGTAAGGACACCATCATCATCATCATCATCATCCTAACTGTTGTAATAAAGGTTCTCATGAAACCACGCCTAAACGTGATGACCTTTATGTGACTGCTGTGTGACTGCAGGAATGCAAAGTTGATAAAAGAAATGATTTTTAGGTCATGAATATTAAAACCCATCATTGCAGTAATGCATGTTTATGCGAGGGCAGTTTTATAGCAAGCAGTGTGGATTTACATAATGGGCACATGACTGAGAATCAGCAGAGATATGTTCTGTAATATGTGCCAGTGCCCATCATGTGCAGCTGAAAGCTAATAAAGCACAATCTGAATGATTTGTGTTCATATTTGTATGCGACATGCTTTGTTTGCGCTTTCAAAATGAAATGTATGTCTGTATGCTGGTGTGAGCACCAGGGGCAGGCTGAACGATCCGAGCCACGACTCAGTAATATCGATGGTGGATGGATACGTCATAGAAAAGAGAAAAACTAAAGGAAGAAAGAAAAATGGTGATATTCTTGCGGGCGAGTTTTTCATAAACCTTTGGGAGCTCTGTTTGGAATAAACATGTTTCTGTTCACATACAGTCTGAATCTCAACCTTTTCCCATGGTGCTCATCGTGGGAACAAAATGCAGAATGTCTGAAACCAATGAAAAGAGTCTGCTCTCCCAAATCACACTCGCAGGTTCTTCTGTTTCTCCATTTATTTGACAGCAGGAGCAGGAAGTTGGCGGAGAGTTTGAAGTCCTTAAACTTTGGTCTTTGGTTCTGTGCAAATATCTTGAGCTACATGTCTTTTTGCTTCCAAAGAGCTAGACATTTAGGTCAATTTAACTCAAAGTTACACACACACTCATGCTGGCTGTGTTTCCACACAAACTGCTGCTCTTAACTGATCTTAGAGTCAGCGACAGCTTGCCTCACACTCTGCTCTCCATCAGTCTTCCCACCAAGAGGTTTATCAAACAAACTGCAGAGCCTCAGCTTGACAACATCCAGTCTTTGTTAAGTGTGCGGACACTCCTGTGAAATGGAGACACGCTACAGTCCCTAATCGGGTTTAAGTCAAGTGTAAAGGATCCGTGCAAACAGGCAGGAAGCTTCATGACTGAACGGTGTTTGAAATAACTTTGGTACATTTTCATTGAGGTTGATTTTTAGGTAAACTGGGCTGGCGCCGCTTGCCTTGTTTGTTCTGCATTTAAAGAAACCAAACAACTGGAGGACAAAAGAAGACGAAGAGTGAAGGTCATGTGGTCAGGAAGCAGGAAAACAAATCTAGCAAAGGCCGGACACAGGTCCTGAGTGGAGACCAACACATGTCGTAGTTTAGTGCTGCATTTCAGGCAGGAGTGCTGGAGATCTCAAACACATCTGCAGTGCAGCAAAAGCAAACCTGCACAGAAACACACACAGAGCTCCATCATGGACTGACCTCCTCAGAGTGCAGACCTCAGTGTTACTGAAGTGTGGGATCATCCTGGCACTGAACAGCACGAAAGGCAGAAACATCCAAAGAAGAGCTTTGAATGTCCTTCAAGAAACCTGAAGATCACAGCAAGAAATTACAAGAAAGCTGCAGTTAAGGAATAAAGGTGGTTAAACCAGACATTGACGTTTGAGCTTATTGGAATCGTGCAAACTCTGTTTTGCTTTTCTATACTGGATGTACATAAAAACATTTTCCTAGCAAAATATCAAGTACTTTTACCAGGTACTGTAGATGTGTTTCTCAGTGGGTGTGAGGGCCCCTCCCCCCTCTCCTCTTCCTGCCGGTGTCTGCAGATAAGGAGGATTGTTGGGCTAATATGGGAACGCCTGTGCACACTGCCGCTCAAACAAGCCCGGGGCACTTTCAGTCTGAACACTGTGTAACATTTTCCTCAGGTTACTGAATCGAAGGACATTGAAGGACGTAGGATTTAAGTCTGTTTGCTCGATGTGCCGGCGTTCCGCCTTAAAAAACCTCTGATTAATCAGGGCCTGGTCTGAGACCGCCTCCACGTCACCGAATCCTCTTCTCCACAAATGTTTATCATTTTTCCTTCTTATTTATGTCTTTGTTAAAAAAAACAACCTAATAATTGGCATCGTTAAATGTACGTTTTCCCCTCTGTCACTAGCCACCAACTGACTTGGAAAAGTGCACACACATTTCCACACAGACACTTGAGTGGAGCAGTGCATTAAAGGAGGGCATCTCAAACTTGCATGAAACAAAAGCTTTCTGTAAAGCTAGAAACCATTAGAGAGTAGAAAGAGTGTTTTTGTGGTTGTTTGAGTAAAATGATCCTTAAAGAAAAGCTCTGGTCTGTAGCAGCAGTTGGGTGCCAGGACACACGCTCAGTGCGAAGACTGGTGAACTGGCTGGTGTGAGTCAGATCTCAGTTTTCAGTCTGGTCATTTATCTACATGCACATGGGCAACAGTCACATTTCTGCAGGGAGCTGATTTCTTCAGTGTCAGAGAGGTTCTTGTAATTGGGTAAAAGGATGAGGAAAAAGTATCCAGCTGTGTTTCTTCTTAAAGCCAGATGTGTCTACAGTGTCTGAACAAAGTGCACGGCAACAGAGGCAGAGAAAGTATGGATGCGACAGCGGAGCTGGAGGGGAAAAGGATGCACACGTCCAAAACGATTTCCTCCTTCCAGAGGCTGAAGGAACCTGCTAGAAGTCTGAATATGTCGTTTCCCCTCTTTTGTAAAATTAGTCTCGTTGGTACATGTTTGTGTGCATGCTGCCTCAGTGTTGGAAACTTAAACAATGGCACATGGACAACAGAGTCTCCAAACAAAGCTTACAGACTCATAATGGTCCTCTTTCACAAAGGGTCAAAGTTCACATTAGGAGGCTGGAATTCTGATTCAGTAAAAGGACCAGATGTTACAGTCCCTGATCATGCATTGCTTTAACTGGAGAAAATCTTAAAGGATGGCTGTTAAGAGGAAAGCCCAGAAACTTTACCAGCAGCACACATCGTTGTGCGCCTCGACTTTCGGTCTTTTACCCAGGCTAATCTGCCATTTTTTCTTCCTTGGTTAGGGTTAGCGATTAGAGATCTGATCTAGATTATCATTTTAAAACGTGGGACACATCGTCAGTAGTGGACCTTGGATTCATCGGCTGTTTCGGCCGTTATCGCTAGACACCCTCATCCAAGGAGGCCCTGCCAGGGTTGATCAGGCCCCGGAGTGTCTCTGGAGTTGCACCACGATGGTGGTTTAATTACTAGTAAAATGCTGTAATAGCTTCCAGCTAGTACTCTGCCAGTGTGGACTGTGTAGACTTCATGTGTTTCAGTAATTGTTGTTCTGTGTTTGTTGACCTGATTTCATAGCCCTGCAGAGTAGTTTGCATTTTGCTTTGTCATTTTTATAGACTTTCACTTCCACAGGACAACCCCGCCTCACTATTATGTCTCTGTACATAATAGTGAGATTGCAGACTGATGCTGCCAAAACAGCAGCATCAGTCTAATTATCTCCAAACTTTCTTGGTTCATAATGTTTCAGTTCATATTTAGTTTTCATGACTCACTGTTGAATATTCACCTTGTTTATTATTTTACTTTATTTTATTATTTGTGTAACTTTGATGTTTGTGCATTTTAAAATCCATACATTCACTTTTTAAACAATCTGTTTTCTCATCATCACATCAGACCAGAGCAGCACCTGCAGCACATCTTTCACTCTTTCCCTGCTCAACTCGTCTCAGCTCTTTTAAGTTGAGAAACACGGCCTCAGACTTGGAGGTGCTGATTCTCCCCCGACTCACTTCACTGGGATGCAAACCCTTCACAGCTCAATGAAGATGAAGCCAACAGGACCACAGGAAACAGTGATGAGATGCCGAGACTGTTAAATCTGACATCCTTGGCTATTTCTAGAAACCCTGTCCATAAATGGCTTGAACAGAGTCAAAGGGCAGCGAGTCTGACATACAGCTGCCCATGAAAACCAAGCTCTTGCTGGATCGTTTCAATATCCACGTCTATGAATAGCCTGAATATGAGCTTTTATGTGATGCCCAAGCTGACCTTAGCAAACCGAACCATCAAGCTATCTGATCTTAAAATGCTTTTGTGAGTTGAGGAGCTGCTGGTTTCGATGCTGTTTAAAGACTTGTTGTTTCCTCCCGTCTGTTACAAACAGGCTCCATCAGTCAGGCCGACAACAAGGAACAGATGTTGTGTAGGAGGAACGTTGTGGATTATTGCTGCTCCGGCAATGAAATGCCTGGAAGCTAAAATGGAAATGTTTGAATCATGAATCATAATTAAGAGTGTTTCAAGGAAACGCTGGAGGTTTTCAGTGGGTTGGAGCTCTGTGGAGACTCCACTCAATGTTGAACACAACAGATGTGATTTTGCTGTGAGAATGTGAGCTGAGGTGTTCGTGTGAACAAAGGTTGGACAAAGTGCGTCTGCGTTGTTTGACGGGACGTGTAAATGTGCACGTTTTTAGATTCTTAGATGTCTGTTCTTCAAAAAAAATGCAGTAACCAAGAAAAAAATGTCACGTTTACTGAAATCCCGGCTCGATTTAAATGTAAACGTTGATCATAATAATCACGACTGAGTGTAATTTGAGTATAATGACTGAAAACAAGCTGGACGGTGTCCACTGAAGCCTGGCCCAGTTTCAGATGCTAGCTGTGTTTCAATCACACTTAATTTTGCTCATTGATTATTTAATGATTGCAGCGATTATGATTCATTTTTAAAGCTTTGAGTCTGGATCATCGTCACAGGTGTGGGCTGGGAGGACTTTTTAAAAGTTTCAATTACTTTTTATTTTATAATAATAAAGCTGAGATGTGGGGTTGCTATAGAGACACAGACCTACAGTCACCATGTTTGGATGCTCGATGTCAGTCTGTAAAAATATATTAAAAATGCTTGAAATAAATAAGAAACTCGGTGTAAGAAAGGCCTGTCTGGTGATTGGAAGTGTTTTGTCACTTCCTTCTTCTCTTTGGCCGAGTTATCTGTGTGAGCAGGAAGCAGCTGGTCATTACTGATGTTTTAAATTCTGTGTTAAATAAAGATTTTTTTCTTATGTCAACCTGTCAGAAAACATTAATATCACTTAATTTTCAGCAGCACCAGTCTTAGTAGCATCCTCCCCCTGCTAGCAGCTTCACTGGTTTACCATCACCTCGTTTTAATGGTGCTTGTTCTGCTTTGCTGAACAAAAATAATGGGCTGAATCTGTGTGAGGACGCCGGAGCAACGATTCTCAAAGTTCAGATTCAACTTTGTGTCTGACTTTTCACAGCCTGCTTGGTTAGGTTTGGTTAGTGTTGTTGCAAAGAGATTCTTAATCGCAGTCGTTTTATGGAAGCATTCAAAAGAATGTTTTTGCTTTTTCTGCTCATAAATGTATGTGTAGAAATTAGAGACCTGTCCAAAAACAGGTGGATGCAGACTGACCACACATGCCGCGGCAGCAGCCGTCCTCTAAATGAAGTTAGTTCTCCACTGAGGGCCTCTTTGTAGTTTCCACTAATCTTCAGGTCTATTCTTCAAACCTCAGCTTGACTGCTATTAGACTCTGAAAGTCCAGATAACTGAAAGAGGTGAGAAAGAGAAATCAGAGTGCCATTCACTCCTTTTTTCATCTTCTTTGTCACCCATCCCCCATTTGCTCTCTTTCTACTCCTCATTTTTCTTGCAGTTTGTCCTGATTTCATCCTCCATCTCCTCTTTCTTCCTCTCTGACCGCTCCCGTCTCCTCCTGCTGCTCTCTCTCTCTCCCTCGGGTATGATTATAGTATCTCTGCTTTCCCCTCGGCGTGCTCTGAAATGAAAAATGGATCCCTCACACATCTCTCTCTCCTGTTTGTGTGTTCATGCGCTATAGAGACCGGGTGGGTGAAAAAGATAAATGACAGGAGAATGTGTTCATGTGGAACTAGTTCTGTGTGTGCTGATAGATGTGGTGGAAGTGTGTGTTGATGGCATCAGTAAATAGTTAATGAGCAGAGAGAAGAAACGTGTTGAAGCCCCAGGAGCTGCTGATGCAAACGGAAACACTGAAAACACGGCAACAACAATGCAGAACAATAAAAGGAGTCACCGGCGGCTCCACGTGCCACGACGATCAGAGCAGCTTAAAGCTGATGGCAGTCATTTTACTCAAAAGCCCAGCAGGCCTGTAAAGTCTCAGCGCACCGTCTGCTTCAGTGGCAGCTTTTACTCGTCTCTACTTTCGCTCTAATCAGTTCTGCTGCCTGTTTGCACGTCAAGTCCCATGTCAGACTCGGCTGTGACGGCCGTTTGTGTCAGCCGGTAAACGTTGAGCCCAAGTGCAGGAATAATAGAGTCCAGTCATCCTTTTAAAGGTTTGTGTTCTTCACATGCCTAAAACTGCACTCTTCATGCTGAGCTTCCTGTGATGGATTTAGGGTTGGGGTTTTGTTAATTTGGTGTTATGGTACTATCACGTCATTAAGATAAGATGGGGCCTTTTATGTGAGCAGAAGGATTGTAAACCCGATTCTGTTTATGGGAGAACACATTTGTTTTCTCGACAAACTGAACCTGCTGCGCCTATTAATTAAAAAGGAACACATCATGTGTTCTTTGTTAATATTGGCTGAAGAAGTCAGGAGCCAAACAGCAAAGGAGTCTCCCCCACAGGGTTAAAAAGGATGATTTTAGGAATGCTTTCCACTTGTTGAATACAATCAATAATCCATCTTAAACACAACAGGCTTCTGATGGAGTTTCATCCAGCTGAACTGAAAGCTCCATCGGATGTCGGGGTTCTCTCACGGGAAAAGTAGAAGGGCTGTTTCCAACAAAAGGCAACAGTCAGCTCTTTTCTCTCAGTCAATTATTAATTTCACACTCCACTTAGCTGTGATCTCTGTCCGCCTAATGTGGCAGAGCCCAGTCGGCACGAGTATTGTCATCGTCCTGTAGCCACACGTGCACGCCGCCGTAATGAGCCGGAGCGCGGCGGGGGGGG
>NW_005187617.1:53977-67270 GCF_000239375.1 Pundamilia nyererei | reverse complement strand
ACACACACACACACACACACACACACACACACACACACACACACACACACACACACACACTGCCAGACAACCTGCAGAGGGCATGTAATGCATAACAATTAGCTCTGAAACAAAGGCAGGGAGGAGGAGGAGGAGTGTGTGTCTGTGTGTCTGTGTGGGTCCATGCATGTATTCATGAGCTGGTGTGTCTCACCTGGAAGTAGCAGGTTAGGCTGTACGTTTAGTTGCTTCCTGCATGTGTGTCTCCAGGCATTAGTTTGATGAGTGTGTGTCTGCACACATTAATCTGATGTGTTGACTCCAGCACGCCTGAGCAGCTAATAGATACAGTGCATTAATTATTACAGCACATACCTGTAGAAACACTGAACATTCTCATAAATAATTACCTGCATGTTCATTTCTAAGCAGGTGTTTCCTTTAATATCTCCCCCCGAGTGACGGCTGCACACCCTCTGTTCTGCTTACAGCTGTATTACTTATGCTAATGTGTGCAGCTCATTGCGTAAATGCTTGTCACGAGCTGTTGATTGAGGCGGGAGCCAACTAGAGGTGAGCGGCTAGCTTGTAAATTGGCGTCTGTTCTGCCTTAAGTGTGCAAAACACTGTGTGGGTTTCATTTGACAGTTTGTGTGCTGTAACATGTGGCACTACACCTGAAGTCTGGACGTGGAGCAGGTCCCATCATAATGTCCACCATGAGGTTACTTAGTGGTAATGTTTTCACCAGGGCTGAAAATGCTAACAGGAACGATGCTGCACTTTGTGACATCACATGAAAACAGGTTTTCTGCTATTTTATATTTTTGTGCAAAATGCTACAACAGCCATGTTTGCACATCTTCCTGCTGCTGACTGATCACTAAATGGATGATAATTGTCTGATAATTATTGAAAACAGCATCAATAAGCAGAAATGCTTCATGAATGAACTCAGTGTAAAGCTCATGGTTCACTGTGAACAGATCGCCAGCCCCTCCCAGGGCTAACACAGAGAGGGCACCATTCATGCTCACACCCATGACTGAGTACTGTGAGCCAGAGAGAACCCACACAGCCGGCCCGTGGATTCAAACCCAGGACCGTCCTGCTGTGAGGCAGCAGAGGTGCTTTTCTGATGTCATCTGAGCCTTTTGGTTCTGTTTGTAACGCCGAGGGTGGCGTCTTCCTAACACTGCATGAATAGCTTAAAATGACTGAAGGCTACCCTCAGAGTACAGGATAGGAGTACTGCGTGTTGTTCCCGAACAATAACATGAAAAAATACCAGTTATGAATAATTCCAAAAGTAATTAAACTGTAATTAATTGAGTAAAAATACACAGATGGAGAAAAAATGTTTAGTGCAGGTGAAGATGTTGAGTTTCAGATGTTGAAAGGTGAGAAAACTGATTTGTGATAGAAAAGCTGAACACAGACAGGAGCGACGTCCTGTTTGTGAGACGCCTCCTTTTCTGATCCAGACCAAAACAAAAACCGGGAGAAGTGTTTGATCACAGCTCTCCAACAGCGACACCAAAAATCCACAAAGATCCTCAGCGGAGCAGAAGCTCCTGTTTTAAGCTCAGCTTGTCAGAAAGATTCTGTCGAACATGGCTAGAAATCTGTAAAGTGCCAGAGCACAAAGGCAAAACAGTGGTTTGCCATCATCTTAGTGACGTCTATTCGACTCATTTCCAGCACATCATAGCGCTCTGGGTACTCCGACTTGCTCCCACAGTCCAAAGACATGCAGTCAGGTTACACGGTGATTCTCTACAGGAGTAAATGTGACTGTGAATGTTTGTCTGTGGCTCTGTGTCAGCCCTGAGACGCTACCTGACTAAGGTGTGCCCCCAGCCCCAGACAGGCTCCGCCCCCACACGACCCTGAATTGAATAAGCAGAAGAAAATGAATAGATGGATGTAATGCTCCTTTAGTGCAGCCCTCAGTTCAGCCTCTCTTCTTCTCTTCTTTTGTTTGGCTGCTCCTCACAAACAGCAGGTGGGTGGAGCTTCTTACACCACCTCACGATGACATCACACAGATCAAAAAGCAGAAGTGTTTCAAGCAGTCAGACAGAGTACTTCTACACACACTGACCGCATCATTATTACAAAGGCATAAAATCAGCAACAACATAGCTGTGCGTCCAGTTTGTAACAAAATACAGAAAAACATTTATTTACGTTTATTTTATTTTTAGACGTCATTTCATTGTTAAAAACATTAGACCCTGACTGTGTTTGTGCGCCTTTTATTTCATAGCCTTTATAAAATAACAGGTGGAAAAATGAAATATTTGAGTGGTTTTTAAACACTGAGGAACGTTACACCTAAAATGTGGAAAACCCTTCGGAAACATTAAATCTCTCCATGTGTTAGACAAGAAAAGAAAAAAAAGGAATTTTGTCTCGTTTTCTGTTCCTGGACAAACTCCAGGGCGTCTCTGTGACCTCACTGACCATCAGTCTGTGTCTTTCTCTCTCTTAGCAGAAAAGCTGGAGTAGCTCCCTGCGGCCGATGGACAGACACGGAAACGTAAAGGTAGATCTCACTGCTGCCATCCGTCAGCTTCCAGTGATCCTCCTCCGTGTCTGACTTCTCTTCCTCTTTGCCTGCTGTCCCGCTTCCCTCCATCCGCCTTCTATCTGTCATCTTTAATACGGTTCCACTCCCATAAAGCTGATGACAGATAGAGAATATTTCCTCCCACTCTGCCGCCTACACAGTTTTTAATAACTGATTTATCGGAGGAAGGTCTGATAAGTGTGCGCCAGCTCTCTGAGCAACCAGAAGCTCTCTTTCATGTTTCCACATCTACATTTTAAGCTTTCTGTATTCACTGCCTCCGTGTTTCAACACCTTCCTTTACTCTTACAATACAGCTTCCACCTCTGATTCCAAAACCTTTAATCTCACAGGAACAACATTTTAAATAAAAAGCCCTCAGCAGAATATTACACAGTGACAGGTGGAAAGACTTGGCTTAGAATATTTTATTAAAGAATAAATAAGCGGAGTGTTTTCTTCAGTTTTCTGTTGGGCTCTGTCACCGTTTCTCTTTAATAAGATCAGAGAGGTTCAAAGTTCAGTAAGTGACCGAGCAGCAGTCATTCTAAACAGAACCCACCAAGAAAGTTCCCACCTCGTCCACTCACAGCTCGGCTCCTCTACCAGAGGCCTGGGAGCTTGAGGGTCCTGCAGTATCTTAGCTGTTCCCAGGACTGCGCTCTTCTGGACAGAGATCTCCGATGTTATTCCCGGGATCTGCTGGAGCCACTCGCCTAGCTTGGGAGTCACCGCACCTAGTGCTCCGATTACCACGGGGACCACCGTTACCTTCACCCTCCACATTTTTCTCGAGCTCTTCTCTGAGCCCTTGGTATTTCTCCAGCTTGTTCCTTCTTCCTGATATTGCTGTCATTGCGAACCGCTACATCAACTACGGCCGTCTTCTTCTGTTTGTCTACCACCACTATGTCCGGTTGGTTAGCCACCACCATTTTGTCCGTCTGTATCTGGAAGTCCCACAGGATCTTAGCTCGGTCATTCTCCACCACCCTATGGGGCGTCTCCCATTTTGACCTATAACTTCCAGGTTATACTCGGCACAGATGTTCCTGTACACTATGCCGGCCACTTGGTTATGGCGTTCCATGTATGCCTTGCCTGCTAGCATCTTGCACCTGCTGCTATGTGCTGGATTGTCTCTGGGGCATCTTTACACAGACTGGGGTCCTGCCTGGTGTGATAGACCCCAGCCTCTATGGATCCGTGCTCAGAGGTTATATATACACACATATATATGAAGCATAGGGAAAAACACCACAACATTAAACACATCCAGTATTAGTGAGCTTTTAACAAAGATAAGCATCAGATTAGATGTTGATTCTTCATACAAGAAAATAGTTTAACACAACTCAAAGAATAAAAAGATCCTGATTGAATTAAATAAAGTAGAATTTATTCTTTTCTTTTTTCCTCCTTGTTTTAAATGTGTTTTTGTTTATTGATTTTAATCCAAATCCATGTCCATGAGTTTGGCTAAAGGCTGTTTGAGTTCTTTTTCATCAGCCTCTGATATGATGCTAAATTATTGTGTCTGCACACATTTCATCACCGTCTCTGATTTTTGTTTTCCTTGTGAACTTAATTTATTCTGCATGCGTTCATTGTCTGCATATAAATGAAGCTGGATAAACCTGCATTCTTCTTTAGCTCAGAGGAAGAAGACCCTCTCAGCTGCCGCTAGACCGATCACAACACTCCCAGGAGCCTTTGAGCCAGTCTGGGCTGGGGTGCAAAAGTCACAGGAGGAAAGGTAAACAGTTTATCAGATATTAGACACATGCAAGAGCACAGACCGTGTCAGTGCTTTTACCTGCTTCTTTCACAGGTGCTTCCTCCTGTCTTTGAAGTTTTGTGTTTCTGTCAGACACAAATCCTTTTTCCTTTCTTTTCCCGTCTCATCCTCACTTCTCTTCCTCACTTGTAGCCCAAACCACACTTAATGCTCTCTCTTTCACCGTTCCCATATTCTTGCCTCATTACATCTCAGCTAATCTTTTCATCCTTTTCTTTTCGTTCTGCCTCATTTAAGCTAATGTTGCAGTTCCCGCTTGTGATATTTTATCTGTCTCGTCTTTCTCCCTCATTTCTTTAAACTTTTCATCTCTCTCACTCTTAGCATCAAATATTCGTGTCATTGCTGCAGTTCAGCCATCTTTTCTGATGTAACTGCAGCGTTTTAATATCCGTGCCTCTGTTTCACTATCACTCACCTCACCTGCCTCCTTTCAAGTCTGCTCACTTCAGTTACTCGAGCAAACAGTTGCTGATGAAAACACATGTATGCAATATTGTGCAATATTACTATGAAAAACATACAGTCACCTGTGAGCCACACATGATGACAGTGGGGAAAAAGAAAAGACCTCCATCAGTAGGTAACATTTCAGACAACTGCAAAGTGAAAGCAAGGCGATCGAAAGGTCCCACAGCCAGTGAACGCATCTACTGCCACTTGGTCCTTTCATATGAGTCACAGTTAGCCCGATTAGGCTCTAAATCAGCCACCACAGCAGGACTTAGTGAAGGCCAGTATCATGGTTTGATTAAACCTTGTGACCGGGAGGGGTGGGGTCATCTGCTGCAACCGGTTGGGGTGAGAGAAGGAAGACAGGATAAAAGACTTATAAATGTAATGCAGCTGTTATTGAGGGCGGAGAGGTGATTTGTGTTTGTGAGCAAATCTCCAGCAGATAGAAAAGACAGTCCAGGTCTGATGTGGACGAAAATGTTGGTGAGCAACAGATCACAGGTGCAAATAGTCTGTAAATGCTGGGAGTCTGGGTTCATGGTGTTCTACAAAAAGGTGAGATTTCCATTTCTCTGTAGAGCTTCTGAAGGTCAGCTGAGTAAATCTGAGGAAAAGCAAAGCCTGAAATGTGAAGGCAGCATTTGGCTTCAGATGGACTGCTACTTTGTGTGATAGCAGGACGTCTGAACTCTTCATCATGTTAGACGCCACCTCTGAAGGTTGTAGCTCAAAGCTGCTCCTTTGATTTCACTGACCTGATCATGCATCACCAATCTGGGACTCTCCACCGTTTGACCCTAGAACTGAAGAAGCTTCTCGGATGAGAGGTGAAACGTTTTCAAGCAACTTAAAGAAGTCCGGATGCTTTTCTTTCCAAGCTCCTTAAAAAACATTCTCAGGTTCACAGTTGGAAGAGTAAGACAAAGACAAAATGAAAGGTTGGAGCTAGAAGTGACCAAAAGGATGTGTGTAACCCAGTTAACCTTTATTTCTATAAAGTCAATCATTCTAAAATTAGAGTCTAATGAGGAAGGGCAGTTTTTAACACGTCTACGTGAGTTACACTTTTCACATCTTTCTGCTGTACATGATAAGCCTGGGTTAGCAATAAGCACCCCGAATTATAACTACTTGTTTGGATACAGTTTGTTTGGATGTGGTTCCATGTGGGACATCTTCAAATCATCACAAAATATTATAACGTGTAAATTTCAGTTTGTCCAAAGAGTTTCAGTTTAAACTCGGCTCCGCTCCGTCATCTGTGCTCCTGAATCTCCTGCGTCTCCTCCTCAGGTACGTTGGTGTGCGGAAACGGGACGGTCAGCTCCTCCGTCTCTTCTGTTGCCATGGTAGCGATCCCTGACTGTGTTGACAATGCAACGCAGACTGACATCAGTTTCCAGAACACTCTGACCCTGGGGAGAAGCAGAGGTCACCATCACCACCACCCCCATGGTGAGGGAGGCTCCTCCTCTCCCCCACCACCTCCTCCATCACCTCCCCTCCCTCACCTGGCAGTGCCGTACGAGATCAATGAGTTGTACGTTCTGACTCGTGGTCATTTCTTCACACTAAAACAACATTGATTTAAAACTTTCCACACATTCCACAAATGTCTCAAACACTGGACACGATGGTGATCGGTTCCTCTGTCCCCCACCTCTCTGTCTCCAGCTGTGTGTTTGAATACAACGACCCCAATGACTACTTT
Source organism: Pundamilia nyererei (assembly GCF_000239375.1). NCBI lineage: Eukaryota > Metazoa > Chordata > Actinopteri > Cichliformes > Cichlidae > Pundamilia > Pundamilia nyererei. Next base: position 60,754 of record NW_005187617.1, on the reverse strand, counting down.
GATGTATCCAACCACGAGGTGGACAGGCAGGATGACCTGGAATATGAGGTGAGAAAGCGTCAGCTGCATTTCCAACAACCAAATGACACAAAATGAAAATGCTCCAAAAATTCCTTCGGCAGTTTTTCCCATTCACTAACACAATGGTTGTCAACCTTTTTCAAGCACTGGACCCCATCCTGAGAGGAACCTCCACATACCCAGAGGCAAATTTCTGACTCCATGAAAAATACATGCACAAAGCCACATGCAAGTCACTTATCCTGATGAATATGTCTGGAATATAAAGCAGGGCTCCCAGCTGTGGTTCATCATGTCAGCTCAGAGCCAAGACTCAATTTTCATGCATTTTCAATCACGTGTCTCCCCTGTGAAAGCAAGACAGAAGATATCATTCACTGTTTCACTGCATGTGAAGGATATCCAGAATAAGACTGAAACACATTGAAAAGCCTGGCTGTGTTCACATTTTAATTTGTTCCATATGAGCCACACAGTGGATGGATTTGACTGCAGCGCAGGAGACGGTAGTTTACGTCTCCGAGACAAATCTTTGTTCGTTGGTCTGGAGATAATTTTGCACAACTGATGCATATTAAGACTTAAAGTAGCACACTCTCTATTTGAGTCCAAACTAAACTGTCTACTGCGCTCACTCTGCATGCACCTTTGTGGGCAACATTTCCATCGATCCACATTTTCTGTTGCTCATCCAGGACGGGTTTCAGCAGTCGCCTCCAGCTCTTCTGGTGGGACACCGAGCTGCTCCTATCCCTGTCCAGTGTGCCTTTGAGCCTCCTCCCTGCTGACCTCAGCCTCACATGACTGCGGTGTAGTTCATTAGTACTCTGATACTAGTCTGTTTTTAATTTATGAAATGAACTTGTGTATAATATTTATCAGTATCAGATTTAGTATTTTTGCATTGTCCTTTTCTCATGGTGGAACCAGTGAAATGATCATTCTTTTAAAGGGAGCATGAAAAAAGACGAGGAAGATGTCAGAGATGAAAAACATCACTGGAAATAAAAAATATAAGAATTCAGACATTTATACCTGTGCAGCAACAATCAGGCCATCGAGAGCGGGACTGAAACAAAATGACTTATTTTGTGAGTAAAGGTCAGATCCGTCACATTTTTGGTGTATAAATATCTAATGAGCCGCTGTTTTAGGCTGAATGGATGCTTTTCTTTGTTTCTGCTGCACTGGTTTGACTGTTTCCTCAGACAAATGACAGTTTGGTCATTAGAGAGGTCAGCAAAGTGGAAATGTCTTTTCCAGCTGGTATATCAGAGACTTCCTCTGTCATTCAGTTCTTCAAATTACAATCGTTAGATAGCGTCCCCCCTTACTTACATCCTTATCTCCAGATTTAATTGCCTTCCTTGAATTTCATCCTTCATTTCCTTCCTAAATCACCTTCTCCTCTCTGTCCATTTCCTCTGTTGATGCCCTCCAGCTAAAACCAGTGAGGTGATTGCTGGATATATGATGGTCTTAACTGGTCTTTACAAGCCTCATCCTATTATTGATGGTTTGCGGTGGTCTTTGAAGAGCGCTCACTTGCTCTGTCTGCTCAGTTTTATCCTTCAATAAGGTTTCTGTTCAAAGTCAGTTCGATCAGACATTTTAATCGTTTTTATCCCATTTCTCTGACCTCATTATCGCTCCTAACCTTTTTATTTGCCCTCTTGTTCCCCCTCACAAACATGGATGCTCTCACCCTTCAACATATTTGTCACGTATCAATTATTAGCAAGTTCTGTGTGTCAGCGTATGAAATACAGTGGAGCAGATAGCACAAACTTTATCTGATCAGGTCTGTGTGAAGTTTCAGGTTATGGGTCAGTAACTTTAGAAAAGCATTTGGGTCTCTGTTAGAGTGGATGGACTGAGAGCCTCAACAGTATTTCAAATGTTCAGATACAAAGAACAGTGAGATTTTTCACAGGCAAGTCATGTTGGACCGTTTCAGCTTTACACTGAGCTGTAAAGGAGACGGGAGCCACTCAGATAATATTCATGATAATAACTGCTTCACACTTGCAGAATCAACAAACAAAGCTACATGAAGAGCTGCGAGGCTCACCAGGAAGCATCTAACAGTGTTACCTGTGTTTCCTGCAGGAGGTGGAGCTGTACAAGTCCAGCCAGCAGGAGAAGCTGGGTCTGACGGTCTGCTACAGGACGGATGATGAGGAGGATCTTGGCATTTATGTTGGGGAGGTAACAGGAGACAGGAACCTATCTTCTTTTAGCCCTTTATTTGAAAGTCATTAGTGCATTTACTAATTCACTCTCTAAACTCACTCTCTAGTAGTTTTTCTGTACATCATTTGGTAACACTTTATAACACGACCCTGAATAAGGCGCAAGTACCCTGTACTTATGTGCAGTTTGAGGGCAGCAAGTCAGGCTATTGCAGAAAACAATAAAACAAGTACACTGTAAGTATCCTGTAGTTTCTATGGTGTGCTTTGTGTTATGCAGTGACTAAGGTTCTAGTATCCTGTACTTGTGATTTTACAGGGTTCATAAGATGTAAAATGGGGAAATATTGCTTGATTTTCTGGAAATTTACCATGAAATGACCCAGTACTTAAAATTTTATTTTTTGTTATTATTTTATTGTTTCCTGTAAAACTAAAAACAAAACTGTGCATAATCACAGGGTACATGTGGTCTAACAGCGTAATTATTTTATTGTTTCCTGCTAAAACCTGACTTGCTGCCTGCAAGTACAGGCAGGGTACCTGCGCCTTATTCACGGTGTTCTACAGTGTTACCGCTCATTTAATGACTTCATTCATTACTCTTAGAAACAGCCTCTCCTAATTTCTATTATTTAGGCCAGCCTATAGTGACTTACTCATGTATTTGTTAATTTATTATTAATGCATCTCTTTCCTAACTTATGAGGTAATGTATCACTTCTCACTTTCATGCGAGGTTAATCCAAACAGCATCGCAGCCAAGAACGGACGCATCAGAGAGGGCGATCGAATACTGCAGGTACGCAGACTCAAAACAAAAGGGAGGTGATTAAGAAACACTTCCACACTTTCTACAGAGCACAGTTATTAATAAACACAGGTGTTGTTTTTAACTGATTTGAAATTTTGAGTTTCGTCCTTCAGGTAAGTCAAAAACACGTCCTCCAGAAATAAAGCACAAACGTGTCCTCTCCCAGATTTAATGACTGTGAGGGTTAAAACAGACTCAGATCGAACTATGTAAATTTATACCTGCGACCCCTGGGACACTTCTGTCCAATCAGAGCGAGCTGTCAGCAGCCCAGTTACTGCTTCCCTAAAAATAGACTGCCAGAGAGAAATGGTGGGGGAGACAACATGTCACCCTGCGCTTCCACCGCTGCTCCTGAAGGCTGTGTGCAGACACTCGGAGACAAAAGGTGAACTTAAATACAGCTTTAATGCTGAACTCCAAAAAGGTAGCAAAACTAAGACTCCAAGGTAAACTTACACAAACAGAACACACAGCAAGATAAGGATAGATGGCGACACAGAGAAACACAGGGCTTAAACACACAGAGGGAGCAATCAGGGAAAGGGTAACAGGAGGGAAACACAGCTGGGGCAACTCAGGCCTAACGAGACAAAGGAAGCACAACCAGACGCATTAACATGAGACACAGACTTTCAAAGTAAAACAGGAAACATAACACAGACTCACAGGCAGGCACTGCAACAGAGGGAACAGAGACGTAGACCGACACAGCGATACAGCAACAGAACAGAACCCGAAAACACAACTGTGACGAAGAAACCAAACGACTGGAAGTGATAAACAAAGCAAAAATCAAAGTCCAATAATAATTCAATTCTATTTTATTTATATAGTGCCAAATCACAACTCTGTCGTTTAATAATGAACACTCAGAACTCTGGGTCGACGACCCAGGCACCCCAACAGTTCCTCTCTGTTTGTCAGAGGATAGAGACCGGCATAACACAGCTGGCAGTCAAGCTTAATGTATCTCATTCTATAGTTCTTGTGCATGAACGCTGTGCATATGAAACAGCTGCTCTAAAACACAGTGATGGTGAGACGCAGTAAAATAAAGGTAATTAACCTCGAGTCCAGACTAAAAAGGAACCAAATTTGAGTTAGACGTTGTTTGTAATCTGTTACAGAGTGAATATAGACTTAAATAACAAACAGTCAGCTCCTGCTGCCAACATGATGCAGGAAGGAGAAAGAAGAAGGTGTGAAAGCCTGATGTCAAGTTTTGAAATGTGAAAACAGGAAGAAGGATCCCAGAGAAGACGAGCGAGGACAGCTTCGTGCTTTAAGTGAAAACGGGACTCGCAGTAGGAAGGAGGGGAATCAAAAAACAGGACAAGAGCAGACCAACAAAGGAAATGAGAAGGACACTGCAATCTGAAAAGCTGTCAAATGAAAACGGTATAAATAGAAAAAACACAAACACGTCACCTACAAACTCGGAGCTTAAAACGACCTGCTTGATGGCGTATCGATGCCCAGGCTGCCGTCACCGGCGATGACTCAATAAATCTCTTCATATCAGAAATATGTGCAGGACAGAGGAAATGTGGAGACAGCACCATGGAAACCAAGTAAACAAAGCTTAATAAAACAACAACTGTGTTTTTAACAATAAAGTATTTTAAGTGCCTAAATTGAACAAGTCATTTTAAATTGTGGACATCTCTGCGGTGCACGATCAAGCCTCACATAAGTGGTAGGTGAGCTGTGCTTCCACAGCCCTCCCACCACCAAACGCAGACCTACAAACATACATGAGCACATTAGAGGCTGTCACTACTTTACCAACCACTGTTAGGCTACCGTGAGGTTGGGCCGTCTGCAGGAGCTTTAAGCACATGGAGTCTGTGGCTGATCCGTTTCACGTGTGTGTGGTTCTTCATGCTTTACGGAGTGCTAACTAATGAAAACCTCACACTGAAGCTACTGTCTGCTTATCATTGTTGAATCCTTAATGCTGATTTAGATTTCCTCTTCATGGGAAACCCCCAAACTCCACAGCCTCATATGTGATACTGCACAGTGAATTCCCCGTACCTTCTGATTGGATGGGAGCTTACAGCCTGCCTTTAATGTTTTCTACTGTCGTGCCCATCCAGACAGGAAACACCTCCTCACAGAATAATCTCCGGTGGCTCCAGTGTGCCAGCATCTGGCATTGAACCAGCAACCTATTGACTGCCTTTCCTTAAAATGCCGTTGGCCCAATAAGAATAGACTCCTATTATTTCTAAACCTAAGAGAACAAGTAACCGCATGAGAACATGAGTGCTGCAGATGGACGGGTGAAATTTCGGATTTTTCCATCAAAAAATGTAAAGAGATACAAAATTCAAAATTCATTACATGTGACAAAGACTGAGTAGTAGTAGTCTCCCACTTTACTGTCTGAGGTGACTTAAGTGGAAGTTTAATTAAGCCTTTTAACATCTGACTGTTCTCAGAGTTTGCCTGTCAAAGCCAAATATGAATAAAATTTATCTTCCTGACATTTCTACTCTCAACCCGCCGACTCACGACCCTGTGAAAACAGTGTCGGGCTAAAGGTAAAGCTGCGATGTGATAAGAATAGAACAGCAGCACCGTCACCATGGTAATCCTGCTGTGGACAGATGATGCAAGCACCAGTTCCCATGACATCCATCCCCACAGGGAGGAAGGCCCTTTAAAACAGATGTGCTGTCTCCCTACAAGTGTGGGAAATCCACCTGTGTGGGTATTTTAAAATAAGAAAACATTTAACAAAAGACTAGTTTAAAAAAAAGACCTTTTTTATTCCTTCTAATGATTCTAAAATAACTCCTCTCTTCTCTTCCAGATTAACGGCGTGGATATTCAGAACAGGGAGGAAGCCGTGGCCATTTTGACCCGAGAGGACAGCATCAACTTCTCCCTGCTGCTGGCCAGGCCCGACATAGAGGTAGCAACACCATTCAGCCAGCCTCCTAAAGAAGTGCACATACTTCTACTGATGAATACTAGTCCTCTTTAACACTGATGAAGGTCCTAACTGTGTTTAAAAACACTAAAGGGCACTAAATTGTCCCCAGAGGATGAATCCTACAAACTTTGATTCATCATCTATCCAGTCCCTCCTCGGTCTGTCCTGGTGTTGTGTCCATAATGCATCCTAGTCAGACTCTTCAACCACCTGAATTTGCTCAATAGTTAATAAAATAATCCTGATTCAACCAGTGTGTAAATAAATAAATGACAGTGCTTTCCTTCCTTTTCGGGAACAGAACAGGAGCTCTGTAACTTCAGGTTGAACAGTGTCGCTCCTGTTTCATCACTCAGCTCGCCTGCAGCCCAGTTTACTAACCTACTTTCTGTCACTTGTGCTGCTGTGGGTGGCCGACATGAGAGGAAACCTTCATAAAAATCATATTCTAGTTCACAGCGTGCTTACAGTCCTGGTTTCCTCCAACAGGAACGATATGTGTTTGCTGCTTCTATCCACCAGTCTGTGACCCATGCAGGTGGAAACCCAACAGCTGGGTTGACAGTAAATTGATCTTTTTGTTCAAATATTAAGTCTGGAGCTCTGGTGACCTTTCCTGTCTCGCTACAATCATGATGAAATGCACCATATAAAGTTTCAGGGTCACATGAATTAGGCAAAACCTTTAGTTTCCTTTTGATCATCACTGAGCTGTAAATGTATCAGCCATTGGGACACACACACACACACACACACACACACACACACACACACACACACACACACACACACACACACACACACAC
>NW_005187617.1:42365-53957 GCF_000239375.1 Pundamilia nyererei | reverse complement strand
ACACACACACACACACACACACACACACACACACACACACACACACACACACACACACACACACACACACACTGCCATGATAAATGTCTCTGGGATGACAGCAGGTCCCACAGTGTGTCCATATCTGCTGACAGAGGAAGAACAGCAGCCCACCACATTCACACATGTCAGCTCAAACACACCTGCACATACATACTTATGGATGATGTTCACAGAGTGTGTGTGTGTGTGTACTCACATCAACCAGACGAGTGAGCCGTCACTCAGTTACCAACACACACATTTATGACATCTGCATGTCTTCGTTTATGTTTTGCATATATCATGCATGCAGCAGTTCATTCCACCATCATGTAACTCGTGTGTGAAATCATGTAAAAAGCATACGTAACAATAAAAACATTAGAATCCACAAACATCCTGTTTCGCACTTCCTACTGTGGAATAAACATCAACACGCTGTCAGCACAAACGATCACATGTCCAACAAACCTACAAGATCAAAGTGTTGGAAGTTCAGAGTGAGGTTTAAGAAAGCCACTGATAACAGCCGACTCCAGTTTATATGACAAAGAAAAGAGACGATCAAAACACAAGATTCATCTTTCTGGAAAATTCTAAGCAATACTTTCTTTTATTCAATGGACAAACTATGGCTGCTTTAGTTCTGACACCCATCTGTCTAATCAGAATAAAACATCTGGATGCTGGGTTTGGCCTTCCGTTTCTTGCCCTTCCCTTTCTTGCGGTTGGGGGGTTGTTTACCTCTTGCCTCTGTCACACGCCGCAGGCATCAGTGCAAATATGAAAGCTTTTTATAATGACTGTATAAAACAAAGAATAGTAGATGAACACACCTCTTAAAATGAATAAAAATAAATCAATAAATCAATAAAAAGATAAAAATAAATGATAAAAACAAAGAAAATCCCTATAAAAACTCGTAAAATGCCACAGGAGGGGAAAAAAGTGGGTTTCAGAGCTGAAAAGGGAAGAAATGGATCAACAGAGGAAAATGAAGGTGAAATATTCCTTCTGTCAAGATGCTCACAAAAAGTCCAAGCTCTTGTAAATAAAGGCTCATAGTGGATTAGACCCTCTTCAGTCCAATCACATAAAATACATTTTTAGACTTTAGGAGCTCTGAAATATCTCTCATTATAAATATTTACCATCTTCAGGTGGCCTTCCTAACCAGCTGCTTTCTGTGGGTTTTGAGTAAGTCGCTGGGCCACAACACATTTCAGTGTTCATTTAATAGTTTTTAGCTAACAATGAGAATTTATGTAGACAGTGACAAAACAACCAAGCCTCTGAAAGCGTGAGGGTTTAAACACACACACACACGCACACACACACACACTCAACAAATCAGTACCGTGTGCAGATTTTAACAGACGACAGTACAATGTTGACATTAGTCAAAGTCAAAAAATCAATTTCATAAGGAAACACTGATGCATGAGCTCTCTAATAAGAAATCTGCAGCGTCAATAAAGCACATTAAAGTCACATGAATTCATTTTTCTTGTCAACAACAAACCTGTTACAGCAGCTCCCACAGAATACTCCCATTATAACCCAAGAATGGAGCTGGCAGCACGTTTCTACTCTGTTGTACTGACACTAGTGGGGAAATGTAACTTTTAGCTCTCTGTACTCAGTGATGTGTGACGCTGTGCAGCTCCTGTTAACCCTCAGCTACAGTCTGCACACTGAGCTAACTCTGTGCTGAAAATCGTTGCCTAACCTGAGAAACTGTTACAAAAGGATTTGTCTCGCTGCAGCATGGCTCTTGACCTTTTTAGTTCATTTTCACCTGGACTGGCTTGTGTCTTTGCTTCCAGAATGAAAACCCCATCGATCCAGAGGAGGACATGGAACTGACTCTAGAGGGAGCAGACTTTCCTTCAAACCCACACATTTCATGCTCTCTCAACTCCTCTCATAATACTGGCTACTACCGCCTCCACCAAGGAGGAGAAGGCAGGTCATCCTTTCCTTTAGGAGGAGCAGGGGGAGGCAGAGACGGTGAGGTGGAAGATGAAGAGGATGAAGAAGGAGAGGACGGCGAGCGAGGAGAGAAGGACGACAAAGAGCCACCGGTCCCCCTCCCTCCTCTGCTGAACTTGGCACCTCTGCTGTCCAACAGCCAGGAGCTGGACAGCGGGGTGGGTCGGACAGATGACAGCACCCGCTATGAGGATACATCTGAACATGACCTGCTGGGTGATCAGACCAGTGCCTGTAACACCAACACCACCAACACACCAGGCAGCACCAGGAAGTTCAGACCTGGACCCAGCCCCAGGTACCAGAGAAAGAAAGTTTATTCAAATTATTAAGAAAAAAATGACAAACTCACAAGCTACAGTTTGAGTTTAAGTGTTTTTCTGCCATGCTCATATTTCTGTACCCAGGCCAAGTCCTAGACCTAGTCCTGGCCTCGGTCCCAGCCCTGGGCATGGTCGAGGAGACGTCACCCCTCCTTTCCTCCACCTGCGCGATCTCCAGCTCAGCTCTGACTCTCTCCCAGGTCTGGACTGGGGAGCTGGAGGAGGAACAGCAGCAGCAGCGTACAGTCCTCACCACCATCACCACCATAAGGTATACTAAGTTCAAATCCTATTAGGTGATCATGTTGTTGACTTATTGTCAATAAATAAAAAGCTCCAAACCTGGTACTATCCACTTTGTCTGAAAACAGTCACATACATCAGCACAACTGTGCAGCCACAGACGGTTTGTCTTACCCTGGAGACCACGATCATTTGTCAGGTGTTTGTAAAATACTTCTGCAGGAAAGAATGGGCTTGAAACTGAGTACCACTGACATGGATCAGAGTACTCTGATGGACTCCTGCACTGTTGGCTTTGGGATTTCTATGGTGCATTATGAAATGAGCAGCATGGAGGTACAGCAGTTACTTTTGCCTTACAGCAAGGACGTCCTGGGTTCAAATCCAGTCTGTGTGTTGTTTCCAACAGTGCAAAGTCATTTTGGGGTTTAGGTTAACTAGTTTCATTTTAAACTGACTGTATGTGTCAAGAATGTGTGTAACATGTGAGTGTGAATGGCTGACTACTCTGTGACAGACTGGTAACCTGTCCAGGATGTGCTCTCACTCTATGCTGGGCCCCGAGTTGTATAAGCGGAAGAAAACAGATTTATAAAAACTGCAGAATAATAAAATGTTTCTTTAAGATGTCCCTAATAATGCAGGCAGATTCTCTGTGGGATGTACTGCATGCTCAGCTGTGATGCTGCACCAGGAAACCCTCAAAGCTGTTATCTGAAGTGGTACTCTTGAGTTGTTTCATAGCAACAAGCCATGGGACCAACACTTCCACTGAAATGGGAATGCAAAAGCAAACACCTACCAGTGCTTGTCAGATATAATGGTACTCTGTTACCAACCATAATGCAGCTATGAAGGGAATTCTATCTGTCATGTCAGAAACATCTGAAGCATTTCTCTGACATTTAAGTTGTGAAGCAGCTGACAAACTACATGTAACACATCTCACCAACATTTCCTGAGATCTGTCATTGGATACACCATTGATTTAGTATTTAAAAACATACTAATAAATGTTTCTGGTAGATTATTTTGCACTGAAAGGACCCAAACCCAGACTTTGTATTTTGGGTATCCTCAGAAAATATGAAATCATTATTCATATTTATCATGAATAAAAAAGCTGATTGTCAGTACATGTATTTGTGGTTACACACCATCATAGTTAATGAGCTCTATCTGATGTTACACCTCATGTCCAACCTGCAGCATTACCACCACCATCACCAGCCTCTGACAATGACCATGATGATGCCGGGCCTGACGGAGGAAGAGTGCCAGCGTTACCAAGAGCTGTTAGAGATCAAATATCAGTATGAGAGACATTTGGAAAGACGCCGGAGAGAGCTGGAAAAGGAAACCACTGAAGCAGAAGTTAAAGGCCGAGAGGAGGGGGACGAGGCAGCAGAGGAAGCTGAAGGCACAGCTTCTGAATCGGTAGTGGACGTGAACAGCAAAGAGATGCCAAGTGAGCACGAGTTGGCGTTGATCGAGGAGGAGCTGCGCCACCTGGAGTTTAAGTGCCGCAACATTCTCCGAGCGCAAAAGATGCAGCAGCTCAGGGAGAGATGTCTGAAAGCCTGGATGATGGAGGAGGAGACGGTGGCAGGTGGAGCGGGCCGACCAGGACCCTCTGAAGGAGGTAACAACCAGCACCAGGGTAGGAAACATATAACATCCGGACGTCTTTAGGAAACATGTGAATTATGACACAGAATTATACTAGGAAAAAAAAACTGTGATCATGAAGCCATCATTTATGTATCCAGTTTACTTTGGTGTCATTAGACAAAGCAAAGCAGTTTGGATTTTTAACAGTTCATTTATTTCTATTTCTGAACTTATAGATTTGCATAACGAGGATAATGACGATCCTCATCACCACGAGTTGTCAGCCATCAACGAACTCCCGGAGCGCGAGCGATCGGATGACAAAGACAGCACCAGTGCCTACAACACCGGAGGGGAAAGCTGCCGGAGCACGCCATTGGTCAGCACCGAGCAGATCCCGCCTCTTCAGGAGGATGAAGATGAAGGAGGCAGACGCCTGACCTCTCCACCTCCGCTCCTCCCCCTCAGTCGCCTCCCCCCTCTAAACTCCCCCCTCACGCCTCGACGTCACAGGAGGGACCGAGACAGAGAGCGGCGTCACTCAAACCTCAGCTGCTCCTTCTCCCCGAGCACCTACAGGAAGTACGAAACCTCCAATGGAAACTTTGCAAACGGCTCAAGCTCCACCCCCTCTACGCCTTCAAAGTTCAGGTGTTGGTTTTGCTGCAATGAGCGTTCTTTCTATTTTCATATGCATATTGACCTTTGTGATATGTTTTAATAATAGTGGATATTTTGATGTATTTCGCCTTCATCAGATCTCTGACCAGAGAAACGGGGTCAGCTTCTAGGAGGGGTATGGCTGATGGAGGGCGGAGCTCCAGAGCAGGTATAATCTTTCTCTGTAAGCATATCGGGGTCATTTTAAGAGCCTTTCCACAGGTTTATAATGAAGAAACAAGCATATGAGCTAAAGAACACTTTCCTTTAAACTGATGTTTGTGGGTAACGTGTAAAACTTCTTTCTGGTTTTTGATGATCATTTCTATCACTTCTATGACTGCAGGTGGAGCCCCCTACAGGCCTGAAGGTGGAAGTGCAGAGTCGAGCCCCTATTTCACCCGGAGGCAGCACAGACACAGCAAACCGTTAGAGCGCTATCAGAGCTGCATGACCCTGCCCTCCGAGGGTCTGGTGGACCCTCTGGACCGAGTGAGAGACAGCGGCAGGGCAGACGGGGAGGAGAGGGGGGTAGCCACAGGCAGCAGTGGGCCGGCAAGCCCCAGGAGTGTGAACAGCGCCCCCTGTGGCCTGGAGGACCACCGTGCAGGTGCCTCACGGTTAGGACTGGCCTTACCTCTTGGACTGACTCACTCATCACCAAACGCGTCTCCACAGCGCATGGAGTGGAAGGTAAACGGTGCAATAGCACTGAAGGGAAAAGAATAAACTGGTGGAGTAGCTGCAAAATGACCAGTCCAGCATCTCAAGGGACTCATCACAGGTTCCTCTCCTACAAGGCTGGACATCATTTGATGTCTGAGAAAACCCTCTGGCCTTAATAACAGCTACAAGATTGTTCTTTTTGATTATGATCACCAGGAAAGAGATTAATTATTTCCCTGCTGTGTTTTTATTCTTTTTGGTGGTTTCTTTTTTCCCTCTCAGCAGGTGATCAAGCAGGTTGTCAGTGTCTGTTCTCTCTCCATCCTTCTTCTCCTCTATTTTTCTTTTGCTCTCCTTCTGTTAACTCTCTTCCCAACCTCTCCTCCCCCTGTCTTCTCTGTTCTAATTGTAATAAGTCCAAATGAAAACAATAAAAATAAATAATAACAATAATAATAAAATATGTCAGTCAAGTGGACCAGTATAGCAAAAGCTGTAACGGTCTACTTGATTGCTACAGTGCTGGACGGGACATTCAAAAAAATTTAAAAAAGAAATTAGTTGTTCATCAAAATGATACAGAAGCCTCTGTGGCCCAGTTTAACATGGTTCACTACTGTAAAGCACTGAAAATGATGTCAAGTGATTTACATGATTTTCAGCTAAAGACAACTGAGCTACTGGAGCTACGTAATCAATAAAAAATAAACTTTCTACATTCAGCTTAAAGACTCGAGGCTGAAGAAAAGCAGGAGATCCAGCAGCAGCATGCAGCAACAGAAACATTTCAAAGAGAGCTGAAACTTTAAATGTCTGGTCTTCCGTTGACATGAGATGCTAGGTGTTCTTTTCGTGTCCAGGTAAAGATTCGCAGCGATGGGACTCGTTATGTGGCCAAGCGGCCGGTCAGAGATCGTCTGCTGAAGGCCAGAGCCATGAAGATCCGCGAGGAACGCAGCGGCATGACGACAGACGATGACGCTGCCAGTGAAATGAAACAGGTAGAGTGTGCAAACATTAATGACAACATGTCGTTGGACTAAAAGAGCTGAGATTCAAACCAAAAGTATGTCCAGTATGTGCCGTTACTTGTTTTCTGACGAGCAAATCTCGATTCATCGCCACAAACATGCTGTGACATCGTTTTCAACTGTCATTAAATCCTAGTTTACATAAAACAGAAGTACTTAAGCCCTTATATTTTGCTTCTGAGCCCAATAAACATGACAAAGTCTCATTAAACCAGCTTTAAACTGGTTTCTGTCCTCTGCACAGGGTCGATACTGGAGCAAAGAGGAGAGGAAGCAGCAGCTGCTGAGAGCTCGAGAGTACAGAAGAAGAAGAGAGTTCATGATGCAGAGCCGCCTGGACTACATGAGAGGAGACAGGTACGGGGCGAAATCTACAACGACACCCCAGAAGTTCAGTCATTATTACAGATGCAAACATAAAAGGTGCCACATTTATCCTCAGAGTAGGAAGTTCATCACTGTCAGAAGTCTTTTCAACTGTTGTCTGTCGGAAGAAATGATGGTGGTGAAATGACACATTTACTTTTGACTAATGTTTAAAACGTTGTGGTGTGCCATCAGTCAAATGGCCATTGTGGTTTTCTGTAAATACAGACACTAAAACGGTGAATTCTTTGTGGGTCAGTGAACCATTACAGACCCGAGATCCTTGAGATCACCTGTGAAATCCTGTCAGCACAGACCTTTAAAGGGTCAGAGGTCAGGAGCGAAGAGCGGAAACCTCACATACCTTCAAAGTAAATAACCCGTTACGCAAAATAATTATAGAGACACTGGTGCTGCAAATCAGTGTTTTTAAATCACAGGTCTGACTTCATTGGTCCATCTCACGGTGCTCAACTGATGAGTGACGGCAGATTACAGGAGGACACGTAATGAACACGCTGAATAATTCATATTGTACTATTACACACATACTGATATTACACTGCAGTGCAGCTTTTTGATTTTATATGTAGCTTTAAATGTTGCGTAACTTTGTTATGCGCTGAAAGGTCGTATCTGTGGCTCCGACCCTCCGACGAGTTCCTCAGGATTCCCTTCAAACAGTAACTTCATGTGTGCAGTTGTATGAAAAGAAAGAAGTTTGAGGTGTCTGCATGTTGAGTTTTTTATTTTTTTATTTTAACAGCTCCCACCTACTGGTGAGAGCCACAGGACTCAATCGTGCAGTACACAAGTGGCTTAAAAAAGTGTTTACACAAAAACAAAATAGAGAAAAAGAAGGAAAATGACACATTTACTTCATTACGTGAAGTTCGTGAAGGCACTGATCACAGTCTTTTTATTTTCAGGGATCTTTTGTCATCAACAGGGGGCGCTGAAGAGCCCCATTTATCCCAGAGCCTCCAGATTAATGTGCAGCATAACTCTCCCAGCAGCAACATCCTGCAGCTGAGCCAGAAGAAAATCACAAAGAGGAGGAATCGTCGCATTCTCGACAACTGGATCACCATCCAGGAGCTGCTGGCTCACGGCTCGAGGTCACCGGATGGAAAGAAAATTTACAACCCTCTGCTGTCTGTCACTACTGTGTGACCTCAACAAGGAGACCATGGAAACACACAGTGTGGACCTAGAAGCTCAACGCTCTTTTTTTGTGGAGTTAAAAACGTGAACACACCAGAAAGAGAGAAACTTAAAGAATTATAAACAAAGGTGGATAAGAAGAGAAGAGACTTAAAACAGAAACATTTGGCCTCACAGGAGGAATCCTCCGAGCATGAAAAGGAAAGAACAGAGATGAGTGCAAACAGAGAAAGAAGCTAACAATCCTCTTCACTTTCTGACGTCACTTCAAACTCATTAGAGATACACGTGAGGACGCATGAGCCTCGAAAGGAAACAGAAACGTCCTGTTCTGGCCTCGGCTGTGACAGTCTGAAAAAAAGCACAGGTTTGATCTCCTGGTCCTTCCCCAGGTGCACAGTCACATCGCTGTTAATTACAAATTCTTCTGTGAATAGCAAAGTCGTGCTCATGCTAAGACTTTTCCATCAAGAAAAAATGACTATAAGTGTAATTTTAAGAGAAAAAAAGGCCAGAAGAATGGACGTTTATGGAGGATTGAAACTGAAAACATCACAAATAAAGGAAGGAAAACATGAACGTTTTCTTTCACATTCATTATTTCTTTCTGTCCGTGTTGCTACTGAACATGAAGCAGATTCTAGGTTGGACCCCCCCGTCAGCCTCATGTTTGCTGTGTCTGTCCTCCACACTGGTCGCAGGTGTGAGAGCTCTCTGTGATAAACTGGCAGCCAGTTCAGGGTGGACTCTGCTTCTGACCCCGTGGACCCTCGAATAGGAACAATATTCCTGCCACCATCAATTGGATGAGCAACATTTATCCCTGTATGATATATGACATGCCTACTTATCTATCCAAACGTATTGTTGTTCATTCAAAACAAATCAGTTTGGAAAGAAATAGGAGTGAAAATTCCAAAACTTTATACATAAAAAATAAATAAAGTCATTCATTTAAAAACAAACTATATGAATGAAATGATTACAAAATGATAAAAAACAAACAGTAAAAACTGTAAAGATTGATGGATCTGAAAGGTTTTGGTCCTTCATGAACTCCTCGGCGCCACGAGTGAAGCAGCGACAACACCGCCAGGAAGGAAGTGACATCACTGATACTGAGTAAAATATGATTACAATACTACTACTAGCTGCTGTGTGATCTGTGCTGTCACGGTTACGTTACACAACACCCGTCTTCTGATCATCATTTGTAAATCGCTTTCTCAGAAAACCTTTTAAAGTTCTAACTTTTGTAAACAGTTTATTCATGTTGACGGTTGATATATGTTAAATGTTGAGTCTCATATTGTTGTTAAAATTTTATAAATTTTATAGATTGTGTTGTTTATCCTGCAGGAGCGAGCTGCAGGTCCGTCGTTGTGCTGGACGCTGTGCAGGTGTTCAACAGAGAATGCATGAAAATGATGTACTGGACTATTATTGGATGTCATTCTTAAAGTGCTGTAAAGTACATTTTTAGCAGTGAAAGGTGTGAAAGTGTTAAAATAAAAAGGCAGATGAGAAATAAAACGTGTTTCCTGCTTTCTTTGATATATTTGGACATCTGTTTGTTTTAATTTATCAGCTGACAGAAATTTAGTTACTTTAGTAATGAATCTTAAAGAAGTAATGCTGCTAAGATTAAGGAAAAAACAGGTAAAAGAGTTTTGCTGACATGTTTGAATTTCTTTTAGTTTCCACCAAGAAATTAAAGCCTTTGTCACTTTGTCACTGCAGTGTGGTTGTGTAGAAGGAGTCTGCAGCTCCGCATCAGTGTGCTCAGTACTTCATACTGTCTGTGGATATATTACGAAAAATATTGATCAGCAGGTCGAGTGATGCTCATTTTGGATCTTTTGGGTCCTATCAGAGGTAATAATGCCCATTTAGGGAACAGCTCTTTGTGTTTGACGCGTCCACAGTCAGATCGTCTTTCTTGTGAAACAAAAGCAGGAAGATAGAGGTCAGTGACATCATCAAGATGTGACTAAAAAGACTAGCCTAGCTTTAGCTGCTCTGCTTCCTAATTAACACCATGTTCTGTGTGACTGTTAGGAGCCTCAGTTACAGTTAAATATAAATCAAACATCTATGAGACACCACGATGAAAGAGACACAAAACAACTCCAGTTTGTTCCACTTTTTATTCTCTGCGGTTGTTTTTGTTAAATTGTTAATGACCCTTTGGGTCTCTGTACCCAGTTGTTCTGGTCCGTTTTCCAAATATGATAATAAAGGATCACAGTCAGCTTTGTGCTTCTATCAAAGGACCTGAATGTGTGCAGGAAGTGAAGAAAATCATATTCTGTCGAACCAAGCGAACACTTTCACAGTGTGGACGTCACACGTCACATCCATCACAATAAAACCTGAAATCCACATTTTGTAGAAGCTGTAAATATTATAAATGCTGTAAAATTCATAATAAAGTAACGGATGTAGTTTTAGAGCGTGTATAAGAGACGCACACCAAATGCTGAACAAGTCAGGAGGAAATTATTGGTCAACAGTGACACCTGCTGGGTGGATGTGGAAGCACCTTTCACATGTTTGAGCTGAGGTGGGTGTTAGAGTTCCCCTCTGTGACGCCCCAAGAGACACTAATACCACATTAAATACTCTAGAAAAAGCATTGAGCTTAATATTCAGTTAAATGCAATTTCACTTTAAAGCTTTTTTACATTTTAGCATTGATATTTGATATTTTTCAATCATTTTTCATCTTACACGTTTACACCGTCGTAGACAAGAGCGTGTTAGTCTTTGAGGACAGTGCGCTCCTTCCTGCTTGTATATGAGTCACTTGCTGATTTGTTTTGTCTGACGAGTTCAGAATCAGTTTGTTTCTGTCAATGAAATTTGATTTTAAATCAACAGTTTTTATTATACAGGGTAATGAATGACAGCATGTGAAGCCTTGTCAAGGTGACTTAAGACTAAAATAATAAAATCAAATAAAAATGAACGTAATACTACTCAAAATATCAAAACATGAAACAAAGCTTAGAATCTGGACAAAGTAGTAAAATAAAAATAAACATAGTAAATGTAAAAAAATCACAGTAAGAGAAGGAACGATTTCAGTGTGAGGTAAGAGTCGCATTTCACAGAAGGTACACACACCAGTGTGTTTGTTACAGGAGGCCAATCACAAACTCACTATTACTCCATAATGTGCCAACAGGTGCGCTGAAGCTCACGAGGGTGTTGGATCATTTCTGTGGACCAAGTTGTATTTAGGAATATCACTTCCTCATGTGTCCCAAACACAAACTCAGGTTGACCATGACCTCCATGTAGCTTCTATTTATTTATTTATTTTTATAAGACGTGTGATCATACACGTGGGTATAAAACTTTATAAAACATCCGTTTTTCACCGATAACTGTAATCACTCTTGAATCCCCTTGTGAATCGTGTGCGTGTGTAAGAGTGTCGAGTAGGTTGTGTCCTGGTCACTCCTGATTGGATCGAGGCTCTCGTAGATGGCGTCTTCACGTGTGTGAAAAAC
>NW_005187617.1:35787-40722 GCF_000239375.1 Pundamilia nyererei | reverse complement strand
AACACCAAAACGACCACAGGAACACATACAACCAGAGGCAGGAAGTGCTCTGAGCGTGTGTCAGAGACCGAGGCTGAGGAAAAGGAGAAGGGATGTGACGAGCCACCAATCAGAAGAAAGATGGCATTAATGGAGAAAGAGCTATAAGACCCCGCTGTTAGAAACAGACTAGGTCCATTTTGAAATGTATTAAGTTTTATTAACTGATTGTGAATTTTGAGTTTGTCATGCAGTCACTTGCTGAACATAACTGCATTTTCTTGGGATTTTTATGCTTTTCAGCACAAAATGTTGTTTTTGAGGAATCACACAGTTTAATCTCTGCACCTTTAAACTCACGTCTTACCTTCGCTGCCTTGAGACAGAGTGGTCGAAGGTGTGGAGCTGGGTGAGCTGGTAGTTGGAGCTGTGAACAACAGTGAAACGTCGTCTGTTAAACGGAGGTGAACTTTTCATTTTTCAAATATCCCAAAACAAGTCAATTTCTGGTAAATGTTAATAATAATCTAATAAAACTCACCAGCTTTAACAATGAGTTTAACCTCCTGTTCTGAATTCCCAAAGAACCTGCTCATACCACACTTGTAACGCCCAGCGTCAGACATGGTCAGTGGCTTGATGGTCACAAACAGGACAGGAGAATGCACTGTACCTTCATATTCAATGCTATATTTGCCTTTTTGTGCTTTTTCCTCAGATGTTTCAATAAGAACATTGTCTGGATTGCAATTTTCCTTACAGAAGAACTTCCTGTTTCCAGAGAAAGAAAAGTGGCATCGCACTGTGATGCCTTGTCCTTCAGTTCCTGTTACTGATATAACCTGTGCACTGATGAGCCCACACAACTCTGCTGGGAAGAGAAGAAGCATAGTCAAAACACGTAACCTAGTAGTGAAACGTGTGACGATAGCAGAAGCAACAGTGAGCAACGTTCAGCCTTTCACAGTTACTGCTGTCGGATTAGTTAATTTTATTAGTCCTAAAATACATAAAGCTTGATAAGATCTCTGAGACAACTTTAGATTGTTTGTAGTTTGTCTTTAGTTCAGTGCAGAGTGTGGCTGTGTGGTGACAGAGCTGTAAAACAAGGTCACAAGTGTCATTTCCTTATTCTATAAACAGACACCTGCAAACAGCAGACGCACGTCTTGTACCGGCCAGCTCGCTGTAACAAACTTATGTAGCAAGCGAACAAAAGAATCTTTCATTATGTGCTTCTTTTCAATTTTCTGAAGGTGCGAAAGATTTCTGGAGACGGAGCGTGCACAGGCGACACCTCGGTGCTGATAGCAGTAACTCGCATCACTACACGCACAGAGGGAGCGGTCCTCACTTTGTTTTTACTCTATTTTAAAGCTTTTGAACTTTACTACTTTAAAAGTTAAAAACAAATTTAAAGCAACTGTGAATCTTGATCTCATATGGAACAGAGACTGGACTAAAGTAAAAGAAAGAATAAAAACAAGTGTCTCACCAATCAAATGTGGCCTTGTGCCTAAAACAAGCCCCTTAAAGAATGAAAGATCTCACCATATGTGACGCAGCAGAGCAGAAGAGGCTGGATATTCATTGTTCTGGAGAAAAGTCATCAAACTGACACAGAGCGCTCTGAGCTGTCTTGTCACTTCGCTTGCTTTGCCGTTTTTGATCAGTCAGGAAGTTCTGATTTTGAAAGCTGATACGTCCTTCCTTTTTTCTCCCTTCTTCTGTGTAACTGTCCTTACAAGATAAATGACGCAACCAATCTGAAACTTTTGAGATAAATGTTTCTTTATCATTTTATTAATAGTTTCTCTTCCTGTATGTCGTGAACATAGATGAGGATGTGGTTTTGTATTTGTCTTTCAGTTCTCTGTCTTGACCATTATCTAGAGCCGCTGCATCCACTATAAATGTTCAGCTCTGAATGAGACGTTCACCGAACCTTCCGTTTATGTTTCCATTTGTTTCTCCAGGAAACGAATAAGAAATCAGACTTTACATCGACTTTTAAATTAAGTGACGTGTGAATATTTGCAGTAATACTTTAATACGTAAAGCTGGTTCAGTGACCCAAACTTACATCACACTGTAGGAACAATGGTGGCGTGTTTGTGCTGACAGGAAATGGTTGTTTTTTGGACAGTATGAAGATTTAATCATCTACCACGCACACACACACACACACACACACACACACACACAAATGTATCTATCACACATTTACAGTTTTTTACAGACGCTAGGACACATGTCTCAATACTCAGGTCACGTCTGCAAAACTCCTCACACAGTGAGCACAACAGAAGTCTATGTGGGCTAAACTGAGGACCAGTTATCATTGTTTTGGCACAAAATGCATTCAATGACTACATCTAGTAATTTCTACCAACATTACTTGTCATGTTCTCATGTTATTGCTAAGGATTGTCTTATTGCATTGGAGTCACACTGGGTTAAATATGTACACTTGGGTTTTAAGGGGTATTTATTATTTTCTTCTTTTTTGGGTTGTATGGAAGCCCCAAACGCAATTTCATTGTTCTTGACAATGACAATAAATAAATACTACAGTACTACAGTAATCTCTCAAATTTCATGAATTATCTTCTCACTCAGACACAACAACTGCCAACAATCTTTGTATGTACAGGACATTTTGCATGTGCTTACATACTGTTTTCAAAACTGTTAAACTTGTGGCCAAAACAATAACACAATGCAAAACTTAAAAAGAGCAAAATGCAACAGCAATATTTTATTGAAACATATTTCAAATCTAAAAATGCAGTTTAACCAGCCACAGCTGATTCTCATTGTAGATGAACATCTACACAGGTGTTACTCCTTCAATTGTTCAACTCCTTCAATTCTGGCAGCCAGAAGATTCTTTCCTAGGTGTGTTGCCCTGGATGACATAAGATGTGATGTGGATGAGAACCTGTGGCCAAATGGAGGAGACCGAGTAGATTAGCATTACTATTGTATGTGTATCAGTGGATGGTGTGTATACAGATTCTTGTATTTTGGGATTACTTAGTGCAAAAACATAAAAATACATAAACAAATATTAACGAATTCTGCATGATGTCTGATTCATTCCAGTAACATATATTGAAATTATAAACAGAGATGTGTCCTTGTTTTACACAAGAAAACACTGTAATGCTACATGTTGTTAGTGTTTTTAGGTCATTGTTTTGTGGGTGACAAAGTGTGTTTGTCGGCTGTCAACCTTTGCTAGTGTTCTGGAAGAATGAGTTTATTTGAGACCTGAATGAAGTGTTTTGGTAGTTGTAGTGCATTTTGAATGTGAAATGAACTGCTTTGCCAAGCTGACGGTCAGTTAGGAGGATTGTGTGAAGAGTTTTGCAAAAGTGACCTAAGTATTGAGAAATGTGTCCTAGCGTCTGTAAAAAACTGTAAAAGCAACACAGTTCTTTACAAGTTAGTCAGTGAAGAAGAGAAAAACCACTGAAACATAAATACAGTAAAATAAGACATAAGAAGTAAATATGGTAACAATCTAACGATAAATTTAGTGGTAACAAAAAAAAAAATAAAACGAAAAGGAAAAATAAAACATGGCCCTATTACAGCCCCCCCCTGCCCCCCCCTTTTTTTTTCTTTACAAATTGGTGCAGCAACCTTTTTAAGAATGCAAAAATATAAAGCTGAATATCAGCGTTTGGCAGGGATAGCTCAGTAGGTAGAGTGGCGGCCCCATGATCGGAAGGTCGGGGGTTCGACTCCACTGAACGGCTACCCTGAGGTACCCCTGAGCAAGGTACCGTCCCTACACACTGCTCCCCGGGCGCTGCATTGGTGGCTGCCCACTGCTTCACTGGGTGAATGGGTTAAATGCAGAGGAACTATTTCCCTATGGGGACTAACACGCACACTTTACTTTACCAGCTTTATTTTACAGTCCCAACTCTTCTGCTTCTTTGTCACTCACTATGTGTTAATAGACCTCTCTGCATTTAATCATTAGTTATTGTTCATCTCTGGCTCTCTTCCACAGCATGTCTTTGTCCTGTCTTGCTGCCCTCATCCCTGACCTGTCGCAGCAGATGAGCCTGGTTCTGCTGCAGGTTTCTTCCTGTTAAAAGGGTGCTTTTCCTTCAAGTTGTTGCCAAGTGGTCAAGTGGTCATCTGATTGTTGGGATTTTCTGTTTTCTCTGTAATATTGTAGGAATTGCAGTATTATTGTGATTCGATGCTATATAAATACAACTGAATTGTATTGAATTAAATGGAGGCCTTACTACTGACTGCCCGAACAGCAACACTTGTGTTTCCTTGTGTTGCAGCGCCATCTTGTGGCTGATTTAAGAATTGTTCATACTAAAGTTTTTGCATTATTTTGTTGCACAATTAGACTGATGCAGCTCTTTAATAGGACTGAAATAATGGTGTTTGAGGCCAGTTATGTTGATTTTATTTATCTTGTAATGTTTTTGTTCCACTAACATAAACTCAAAGTGACATGTTTTAAAGATGGCAGTAGACTCTCACAACCATCTTTAAGGTGTCCCCTGTCCTCCTGTCTGAAATGAAAAATTTGGATTCATCACTTCTAAAACCTGCTCCATCTGATTTTCAAGCCAGTTCATGTGTAATTTGGCATATCTCAGCCTTTTCTCCCACTTTTCCATCCTTAAGAAAGGCTTCTTGATAGTCACGCTTCTACTGAGACCATTTCTGATGAGGCCTGATGATGATGAGCAGTCGATGGATGAGCTGAAGGTCCAGTTCAGTTCCACCAAGACGCTCCATCTGAGCCTAACCACCAAACACCTCTATCTAAATTCTGTTCATCCATAAATCATATTCCTTCTTTCTAATGGTCTCTCCTTATTGAACTAAGACTACTGAAGAAGGGATTGTTCAGCTCAAGAGTTTCACTTCTTTCTTTTTAAAAAAGAAGTTTTAAAGAAATGAGTCAAGTCAAAG
>NW_005187617.1:13127-15153 GCF_000239375.1 Pundamilia nyererei | reverse complement strand
AATGGTGGAGAGACCCAGATTTAAGCCCGTGGGAGTGGGAGGGACACTGGACCCCCTAATGATCCTCCTTAGACTACGATGACCTGGATGACTGAGAACCTTCACAGACATGGTAAGTTTTGCCTTTATTTTTTGTGTCATCCTTTTTAAACCACAGCCAATGCAAATGAACAACAAGCTACACAAAAACACTGGATCACTTCTTTATTATCTCCTCAAACAGTTGTATAAGCATCAACATTCTCACACATAATCTTTATTTAAAAGTTGAGTAAAGCATAAAACAGAAATGCAGCTGATTCAGTCTGATTCAAAGAGCATCTAATGTTTGCACAGACAGGCCGTTTCCATTGCTTAATCACTTCTGCTCACTTTGTTGCAACAATCAGTCACGACTTTAAAATAAAGACTTTGGTTGAAAAGATACGTAAAGTTGAATATTTGAAATCAATAACTCAAGCAAAAAGAAAACAGCAGAAGAAAAAAATACATTAAACGATGACCTACCACCACATTTTCATCAAAGCGGTCTGAGCTGACAGATGCTGCAAAAAATATTATAATTACAGAGCGTCCTATCACCAAATCCCCAACAAACCTGCTGTAGCTTCAAGTCTAAGTGTTAAAAGGTATGACTAACATCTGAAACTAGGTAAAGCCTTACTCAGTGACAGTAATCACAACAATCTTTATAGTTTTCTATTCATAAAGTTCTCTGAAATAAGATTTGTATGATTTGCTTTATTTGAGTTTTTCACACAAAGTACAGAATGATATGATAACATTTCACAATAGAGCCTGAAACTTTCAGACGATGCTCTTCTTCTTCGTTTCCTCGTCATCCTTTTGGAAGACCGATCCATCGGACTGCTTCCTCCAGCTCAGTTTGATGTCTCCCTGTACTCCCTGCTCCTTCAGCTTCTGTTTGATCTGAGACACACAAAAAAGTACTTTCTTGAATAACACTCACTCAGTCCATCACTCAGTCTTTCATGGTCAGCTTAATCCTATAGCTCATGCTTAGTTTTTAATGAAAAACGACCAACATTGTCATTTGACTTCGGCAGTTCAGTGTTATGAACTCCAGAGGAAAAGTAGTTTAATAAAGTTCAAGAGATTAGAGGTGAAAGATATAAAACATGACCTAAAGTTTCATCACATTAAAAAAATCCCTTATTTCTGCTTTTTGTTGTGGCTTTCAGACTCTGGTTCCTATTTTTAGATCGCTCTGTGAAAATGTTGTACTGACCAATTTTCATAACTGGGACTACAACAAACTACAAACCAGAGACCAAACAGGATCATGGTCCTGACCCGAGGCATCACCTTTTGGCTTGAACACTGTGGACTGCTGATTTTCACAGTACTCGAAGGATTACTCACCACAGCTTCATCTGCCAGGATGAAACAGACTGACACTCATGGTTCTTACATATAGTCTAACTAAGAACTCAAAACCTGACTCAGCCTAAGGTACATGAGCTGAAGGAGCCAAGGACGGAACCAGGGTCCTTCCTTAGAATTAGATTAGATTCAAATGCAGGAATCATCACATTGCTTTAAGCTTATATTCAGAAAAGTATATTGTTACAGTTTTGTGTTGACGCAGATACAGTTGGTTAGCATTAGTATGTGTCTGTACACATCACCAGTACAGACCTGTGTTAGACTCAGTGAGATCTTGGACAGACTCTTTGTTGTTTATTAATAAGTACACCTTAAAATGTGTCATGACTTGCCTGGTTCAGCATGGCTTCCATCACATCAGGGTGGGTCAGATCAGGACTGGAGTTTATCAGATTCACTCTCACCACTTGCTGGTAAACAGGCGCTTTGCAATAACCAAGAAGAAAAATAGTTACATAGTTATTGCTGCATAAGAAACAGGAACAACTGCTTACAATGAAACAAATCTGAGTGCAACTTCTGCAATGCAGGAAATGTCAAATAACGTATGACCCAAGAGTCTGTGTACAACAATGGTAGAGCTTCCCTTTACAGAACGGGGCACAAAGCAAACCATCAG
>NW_005187617.1:10591-12151 GCF_000239375.1 Pundamilia nyererei | reverse complement strand
TTACTGAGCTTTTATCAGATTCACTAAAATAATTATTTGCTTGTAAATTTTAAATTCTTTGATGTGTACAAGCAAAAAAGATTTAAGCAGACGGATCCTAACCCTAACCCTGGATGGGATGCTACTGACCTAGCGGTTGTCAGCTATGTCTCCCTGCTTCTCTCCACAGCTGCCTGCTTCCACCTGAGTCTGGTCACCTTTGTCTGACCCACTCTCTCACATGTTCACTTATTATTCTGATTTTATCTGACTACACTTCGTGATATATTTATCTTTCAATCACATTTATCAGGCATTAACATTGATTTTTATGGAGTCAGAATTAAGTCTTCAGCAGTTCTGGGTGTAAGTGGTCACAACCTTTTTTTCCTTTTTACACCACACGTCCCAAATTCATTAGTTGATAAATAATAATTTTTTAGTAAACATCATGGAGTATGAGATGCTGGGGTTTTATTTTAGCAGATTTATTTTACACAATTCTTAAAACAGCAGTGAATCTAGTGTCAATGACTGCAGACGGAGAGGATGTTACATGTAAAACATGACCACACTGAAACAGAAAGCAGTGAAAATCTACTGAAATAATAAAAAAATCAATATAGTTCAGTATGTTTAAAGTTAAATAATTAGTTGGCAAGTTTCCGGAAGAAAAAAAATTGAGTTTACGTAGGCGTTCTCCATGATGCTCATTTTGCTCACGTCCACCATGTCGTTCAGCGTCTGCACATCCTGCATGTCGTCTACAGCAGCCAGGTCTGTGTATTTGTCCCTGCAGTAACTCAGCGCTTCAGTCCAGTTCTTCAGCTCATAAACAAACTGGTAGTGATGTTTGGAGGTGACGGCACAGAGCCCTGTAAAAACAGAATATAAGCAAGTATTTGGATTAAATGTGGTCTTAACATTTTAGCTTCACTGTTACATTACATTTCTGTATAATTATTGTTTGGTGTAATTATTAAAGAAAAGCAAAATATTGAAAAAAATGCATTTTTGTGATTTGAGAAAAACTGTGAAAGGGAGACTTTTTTATGACTACATTGAAGTGGCTTTATTATCATTTCAGCCGTGTGCAGTGGTACAGTACACAGTGAAACGAGACGTTCCTCCAAGACAATCACAGTCAACACAGGACCACATAAAGTGCAAAAAACAGTGCAACACCAGACAGAACACAACGATACAGACACAAGACAGTGTAACAATGACAGTGGGTTATGCAAAAAGTAAGTATAATAATAATAATGTAAAAATATTACATTTAATAGAAAATGAGAAGAATCAGACAACTTGCCTGTTGCGGCTATGATGAACAGAACTTTCTCCATCCCTGGATGTTTCGTGCTTTGTCCTTTAGTCTGTTGATATTCAGCAGCTGAAATGACTTTTTTATCTTTGTCTCCATGCAAAATGAATATGCAAGGTATTTCCAAGAGCACTATGAATACATGAAAGCTATGAATGTATGAGTGTGTGCAGAGGTCAATTCAAAACAAGTCAAATCATTTTCATTTACATTCATTATTTTGCATGAGGGGGGAAACAAATCCGCCTCTAAAC
>NW_005187617.1:8329-9640 GCF_000239375.1 Pundamilia nyererei | reverse complement strand
TGTGTGTGTGTGTGTGTGTGTGTGTGTGTGTGTGTGTGTGTGTGTCTGTGTGTGTTTGTGCTTACCCCTGCACTCTTTGTTGGCGATTGTTGAAAACCACAAAAGTTTACATCAACGCAGAAAAACAATAAAAATCTTTTAAATACGCTTCAAACTTGTCGCTTGCTTTTATTCCTCTTGAATAAATTACACACAGATCATATGGATTTACTCATATGAGAGAATTGAAATGATTTTGTGTGTGTGTACCTAAAATGTGCAAATGCACACAGAACAGACAGAAAGAGGAAGTAAATGTTAAATTAAAGCAGCATCAGCTCCTGATTGATCAGACACAGGGACAAGCGACTGACAGGTTGAAGTTGTTCTCCTGAAGTGTAGCATATTTCCTCCATTTGGATCACTTTGACAATGAAGCTCCTCCATGCTGTGATCTTCTTCTTCTTATCAGGTGAGATCTGATGACCTTTGTATTGCTGTTGCTGTGTGTGTTTTTTTAATTAATCTTTTTATAATATTGATGCTAGCTTCTACACAGGGCGCAGAGGTGCTTGGTTGTGTTCCTGAATTTTTTTGACATGGCTGATATACTGTGGGATGCAAAAGTTTGGGCAACCTTGTTAATAGTCATTATTTTCCTGTATAAATCGTTAGTTGTTACAATAAAAAATGTCAGTTAAATATGTGATATAGGAGACACACACAGTGATATTTGAGAGGTGAAATGAAGTTTATTGGATTTACAGAAAGTGTGCAATAATTGTTTAAGCAAAATCAGGCAGGTGCATAAATATAGGCACCACAAATGGAATCAATATTTAGTAGATCCACCTTCTACTGAAATGACTGTCACGGCGGGGTGCGCCGGTGTGAGGAAAGAGGTAGACCCAGATGCAGACACGGTGGAGACAAAACGTAGTTTCAAAAACAAAGCGAGCCTTTATTGGCTGATTGCAGAAGAAAAACAAGGAACTAGGGAAACTAAGGAGGCTATGAACACTTTTAACAAAAAGGCTGTGACACCCAGTGAAAAACTATGACAAACTATGAACACTGAGTAAAGTAGAAAACACAGAGAAACAATGGAGTAAACCTATGAAAACTGTGGTGAGGTTAACAGACGATCTGACACTGACTGAGTGGAACACAGACTAAATACAATTCAATTCAATTCTTTATTTATTTGTCACATGTAGTTATAACTAGTACAACACACAGTGAAATGTTTTTTCCGGCTAAAAAGTACTCCCCCCCCCCGACTGTGCATCTTACCGTGCAAAATATTACGCTGTAATAGTTAAGAGCTATAGT
>NW_005187617.1:5896-7457 GCF_000239375.1 Pundamilia nyererei | reverse complement strand
TTGTTCCGGAGTAAATCGGTTTGGCTGAGATCAAAGTTATTAGATTATTAGATTAAATAAAACTTTATTAATCCATCGGGTGGGTTCCTCCGGGATTTTCACACAGCTGAATAAACGTTAAACTGAAAACTGTGAGAAAAAGTGTGAGACGGTCGAGAATTTACGCCAGTGTCCTGTTATATTTTAGATAGCAAGGAGCAGACGGCCGAGTTTATTAAACTCCACCAAGACAGCGGTGACGCTGATCTGAAGGCTAGACCGTCCCATTTCACAGCCTCGTACTTCCGGCCTTTGAAGGACCCGGCCCACGTAGACCGCGAAGACCGGGTCCTCCGAAGGATGCAGCCGACGTTTTGGGACACAGCCCTAGAGTGTTACTACTCCTGTCTATGATAGCAATAACCTAGGTGTTGAAGCAATCGAACCACTGCTCCAGTGGCCATAGCAAAGTAAGCTGAAACCCCTTATAATACTGTTAAGTTTTGAAACTGTATCAGCCACCAAGTCCAAATGTAATTGCTGGAGTGTTTCAAAGCAGAGTCCAAGTATGTAAACAAACAACCAAACACAAAAAAGATGATGTAGTTCAATAAGGACTACTGGTATAACTGAATTATTGAATGAGAACAGACAGAAGGCTACGAATAGATAACAAAACTCCCCGTCTCCGTGCAACAGGTATTACGTCATTAGCCAACGGGTCAATGAGGTTGCCTCCTTATTTATCAAAGAAAAATACAATTATTGAGTTAAATGAAAGTAATAATCAGCATTTCGGTACCATAGCATTCAGACTATATCACTACACTCGGAGGGGAAAAGCAACGTCTTACGTGGATCCCGACTGCGCCTCTATACCTGTATGGAATGTTTGGTACCTGCATTTGGTGTCATTGTTTTATTAGTAATAATTCTTCATAGGGCTTCCGGAGCCTTTGGGAGCCTCTCAATGTACTGTTGAGCCTCGTCCACAGAGCTGAAAAACTTTCTGGCGCCGCTGGCCTGCGTTATGCGAAGCTGTGCTGGGAAGAGGAGAGCCGGCCTCTTTTCCCAATAACTCACAGAGAAGGTTGGAAAAGAAGTGAGTGGGGCGCCCACTTTCAGTGTCTTCAGGCAGTCCAAGGACGCGGATGTTCTGACGCCTATGACTCTCCAGGTCGGTGACTTTGTTCTTCAGCTGGTTGTTGTCTTTGCGAAGAGCGGCACACATGCTTTCAAGGTCAGCGACTCGTTGGCTGAGGTCTTCAGTTGCAAGCTCCAAGGACGAAACTCTCTCGGCCTGTTCCTCTTGGGCTTGTCGTACCTGGTCCAGTTTTGAATCGAGGGTGTTAAATGAGGTCTTAAATTCAGACACCAACTCATCTCGGTGGTGCTGGAGCAGCGTGGTGATACCCTCCAGTGTTAAGCTAGCGTCCTCCTTTTTGTTTGTTTGGAAAGGATTAAAAGTGTTCAAAACACTAGAAAAGTAGTTACGAGTGTAAGCGACTTAAAGGTGGCAGTTGAAGGGGTGAAACTGGTCAAAGCGGAGTTAAGTTCACCGGAGCAATTCGTTCCTGCGTCT
>NW_005187617.1:2869-4012 GCF_000239375.1 Pundamilia nyererei | reverse complement strand
CCTATTGATCTTTATGGCCGTTTGGAGCAGACATGCTCCGTTTTGCGTAACTATTTTTAAAGCCTGGTAGAACTGCAACCACATAAGCTAGCGTAATATTTTTCTTTGCATATGAAACAGGAGGAAGTACTTACATCTTATACATTCAGCTTGTGCTAGTTCACGGTTTCCTTCCACATAAAGCTTTGCAAAAATTGCATGAAAAGCATTTGCAGCAACAAAACCATAATATTCCAGAAACACGCTTTGCCGATCTGACCGTCAGCACGATCTAGCTGATGCCCAAAACCGGAAGTGAGGTCATTTTCACGGAAAATGTTTTTTCCTATAGGGCATTTACAGAGATATGCTGGTGTTTTTAAAATTCATGTTTGAGTTTATGCCTTTCTGTGTAGTTTCTGGGATGCTTAGAATTCAGATTACACTGTAGGAAATAGTTGATTTTGATGCACATGCTGTTTATTTTGCAAATTTGCATTATAACTTGGCTCTATGGTAAATCTTAAAGGTTTAAAATACATTTTCCAGTTGGTGAAGGTATGTGCACTGGCACTGAGGTCAGGTGGCCTGTCAGGTTGTGACCAACTTTGACTGTAGGTAAACTAATGAGATACTTGGCTTTATAATAGTATTGATTCTGTATTTTGTTTCTATTCAGTACTGTTAGCACAATTAACTTGCTGAATCGTACCAGCATTCTTTAATTGATTAACTACTTTGCATTGATTGTTTGCAGCTTCAAACCCTCCTGACTCGACACAACAGACAACAGCACAGAGTCACACTTTCACTGCAGGACTCTCCAAACCGTCATCAGACTGTCCAGGCTTCTTCCTGCCTCTGGTTGTGTGTCTGTCCTTGGTTGGAGCTTTACTGTTGTGTGTTGGTCTGCTGCTCTACTACATTAGTAAATTGAAGAGGAAAGCTGTATTAAACATCAGAAACAATGACTACACGGTCATGAAGGTGAGTTTCCTTAAATCATTTTGCTTTTTAAAAGATTTATTATGATAATCACAGAAACCAAAGAAAATAAAAATCTGTTTACTGCTTAAATTTTCTGATTGACACGTTTCACTACGTTTTCACCAACAGTGAGCAGTCTGAACAACATCAGCTTCAAAGTCTGATCAGTGTCTGAGA
>NW_005187617.1:0-1135 GCF_000239375.1 Pundamilia nyererei | reverse complement strand
TTCTCAGCTGCATTTGAATAAAGCACCAAATCCACACTTTTAAGCTTAAATTTCAAAACTTATATTTTAACTACTGATTTTATCTACTGTTCTGATTTTATCTACTTTTTGATCAATTTTAAATCATGCTTTTTATTGTTTTTTAATGTCTTTGTAAAGCACTTTGAATCACCTTGTTGTTGAATTGTGCTCTACAAATAAACTTGCCTTGCCTTACATTACAAACCAGTGGCTGTTTACATTGTTGGTATGTTCATCTTTTACAAAGATCTGTGAGCACATCAACATATCATGGTTGAACTGCCTGTTGTGTATTTGTGATATTGACAAAAAAAGAAAATAGTCGGATTTCGAGCATTTAGTTCATAATTCACTCCTCAGCTACGGTCGCCATGAGTGCAGAGCTATAAGCTAAAAGGTGACCTTGAGGGTCACCTTACATTAGTAGAACAAAAGGTGCCTATAAATAAAATGTATTATTATTATTATTATTATTATGTATTGAGTTCAGTATATTTTACCTGTTCATTGTACCTGATTACAGTTTTGCATTGTTAAATACAGTGAAACTGTATAAAATACATATTAAAAAGTTCAATATTAAGGTAAAATACTGGCAGCTGTGGTTACCAGAATTTCACGTGGAAAATATAGTGACAATGCAGAATACGTATCGGTATACTGTGTTGAGAAATGTAAAATTCACAGTGAACTTTGGTTTCTGCACAATAATTACATTGAAATAAAAAACTAATATAATGTAAACCTGTTAAAATACAATTTTAAGAAGCTTGATTACCGTCTCCTATTGACAAAGCACAGAAGAGCTGTTGTCAAGAGATGTACTCTAAGACACTTCTTCAGCTGAGAATCAGAGAGGAGAAACACACAGTTTTTACTTGCAGCAAGGGCAGCCACAGAGCACCCGCACAAGAGTGAGCGCTCAGGGACTTGCGCTCTGCCACTGCCCTGGTCTTTATTTATAGACATCAGTGGGTGTTTGTTCCTTACATTGGAATGTGGATGTTTATATATGTGTGTGTGTGTGTGTGGGGTCAGAGTGTGACCCCATAAAGACTTCCCTAAACCTGCTGGTCTGGAAGTCCATCAGTTCATCTAAACAAAAGGCACTTAG
>NW_005187616.1:1062203-1064224 GCF_000239375.1 Pundamilia nyererei | reverse complement strand
GAAGGAAGAAGAGAAGCAAAGAGTGAATCACAGGCAGAGCCTAAATTATTTCTCACAGTTTTTTGTTGCCTTATGGTTCCAAGCGCTGTCACCAATCTTTGCATTTTGTTATTATCTCATGACACTTGTTTAATCAGCTACCATCTCTCCTATGGACTTTTTAATGTCTACAGTCTCAGATCAACACAGCCCTGCCCTAGATTCTTGATGAATGTGTGTTGTTGTTATTCAGCCTGGTTCAATGTGCCCCTTTTTAACTTTGAGCACCCGCCCCTTTAAACCTCTCTGCACGGCCCTGAGCTGGATTAAGAAAATGTATGGATCTGTGCGGCGGGGCATGGTTCATGGTCTGGCTGTGGGGAAGGCTGATACACCTGAGCTCATTCAGCTCATAAGTTGGTGCTGGCTCCAGTTGTAGTTGTTGTATTGTGTATTCAGCTGGGAGCTGAAAAGCTGCAAGCCTGTAGAAAGAACAACAACTGGAAGTAAAGTCTGAGTAGAGTGCAAATATGTGGTCGGGTCCATCTTTGATGCCACAATCTTTAATGAAGACTTAAAACTAGCCCCTGACATATTCTACACGCGGCTGTGGTCACTTAAAATCAACATCAGACAACTTAAGATGTTTTTTTGATAACAAAACTAAAAGTAGGATGAAATCACACTGTTAAATTGGATTTGTGTGTCGATACTTCCATATTATTAAGTTTCAGGTCAGGTGCTTTTATATTGTGATTTTCTTTAGAAAGGTAAGCATCACTCACAGCAAGACAGCAATGAAAGGTCGCTGGATAAAAAGGAACAAAGTATTAAAAATCCTTCAAAAATGTATTTATGTGAATGCAGAAAAGATTAGACCTCAGAGATGAAAAGATTTTTGGTGAGAAAAACTGGATATGAGTTTTTTATTTAAAAGTGTCAAACTAAGCGAGAAAGCAGAGGTAGAAACACAGGCAAGCAGGATATCAGCAAGTAACTTGATCTTTATACCAACTTAATTTCTTATGAATCAATAAGTGATATATTATTTATTAAAGAGACCAAAAAGCTCTGAATTCAAATTGGGAGATATGTGACTTCAGATTCAACAGTTTAAATGATGCTTCAGTTATTCAGCACACCGATAATAATGCGCTGAAACAATTTCTTAACAACTTTCCTCTTCTGCAAGTAATAACATGATCCTTAAAGTCTTTCTATTTGTATTTACATCAGACTTGCATGCAGACTAGGTCTACTTTTGAATTATTTTTTATATTTCACCATTATTAGTCAACAGGTGAAAGAATGAAAAGTTTAAAACGTTTATCAGAATCTAATAAAACACTCGATTATAATCCTTCAGATTCTGCTGAGTCTTAATTAATGACGTATGGTGGTCCTGAAAGGCCAACCAACAGCAGCTCAAGAAACGCCAACAAAAAGAAAAATGTTGAAAAAGCACAACGACACAACAGAGTTTTGTGTCGTTGTTTCCTATTGTTTCCCCAGAAATCTTCCGTTTTGTTTCATTTTTTTTTCTTTTCTTTTTTTTTTGCTGTTTTTTCCATTTTTACTGTGTTTTGTCTGATTTTGCAACATGTTTCTGTTTGCTTTTGTTTTTGTTAAGCCGCAGCACATTTGAAAAGAAAGATAAAGTATGTAGGCTGGAAAAGAAATTAGCTCCAAAAAGGCACAAACCAACTCTCTATCTTTGTATCTCACTTATTTAAACCTCAGTGTTGCCAAGTTAGCTTTAATAACATTAAGACAACGTTTAAATTCATTTCAAACCAAAAACACACTCCAAACCAGAGTGATGTGACATCAAGTCCTTGAAACAGGTCAGTCAAGAAGAATTGTTTTCTCAGAGTTCATTCATATGAGCATGGTTTGAATATACCCATATGGAAAAGAAATAGGAAAAATGTATAAAAGACTTGCATCAGCTTTAGCTTGCTTCATATAGTGAATCATATAAGGCTTATATGATTTACTCATGAAAGGGGCCACTTTCTCATTACTTTCATATATTGTTTTAG
>NW_005187616.1:1059993-1061718 GCF_000239375.1 Pundamilia nyererei | reverse complement strand
ATATGGGATACTGCTGGATTTGTTACCACCATCAGGCCATGTGCATAGAACCCAATGATGGTGACGGTACGTGAAACAATAAAAGGAAAGACTCTTACAAACTGCTGACAGCAACAAACACAACTTTAGCTCCTGTGAGTTGTTCATGATGCCTAGATAAGATTGTAATGAGACTCATTAATAATCACTTACAGATCGGAGGTTGGGGTTGGAGGAATGTGAACCTTCATCAGTTTAAGCATGTAAACTTTCATGCTCTCTGTGATGTTCGTGGGCCACTTTTGGTGGAGAAAACGTGATGTTTCGACTTGTCTTGTGTTCATTTGTTTGGACACATCATGTCATGAAGGCAGTCAGGGTTTATTCTGCACTGCTGTCATCTTAGGACTGACAAATCAGGGGGTGCAGTACGTTTATTATTGTAATTAAAAGGCTGATTTGTTGACTGTGTTGCTGCTCCAACCACGATTGATGACAATGTAAAAAACTTTTTATTTTTGTCCACAAAGATGGCTGATTGAAGCAAACTCATGTCTAAAACATCACAGTATAATGCAACAAGTTTACCCAACTGCAGCTCGGCAAACAAGGGTCACTTTTGTCCACATATGTATGCTTAAAAGCCCTTCAAACTCATTCTGCTGGGAAACTTTCCCCCTAGAGGCTGTTAGTTTAAAGCCCTAAATGTAAAATATGAAAAAGTTGAGCACAAAAAAAAATTCCACATTTTTCCAGCTTATGTATAAGTTACACTGCTGTCATACGCTCTCGTCAGTCTTTTTTTCCTCTCTTTGAGGCCCCGATCATCAGTGACAGCAGTAATTCTTGGCTGCTTGACAGATGATGCAGCTCCTGTTCCATTTCTGTAGTTAAGACGTCAAAAGACAACTTTGATTATACGTTAACAAAAAAAAAAAACACGAATCACAAGTTGTCAGAAACTTGTGAAGCTTACATTTGGCTGAGTCTAAGAGAAATTCTAGAAAGTGACCAATAAATGCAAGCAACCTATAATGCTATCCTCAGGACCAGATACCTCTATTCTTAAAACAATAATAAATATAGAAGATCAAACATATTCCTAAACATTGCCCTATACTTCTTCTTCTTCTTACTGTTTAATAATAAGTTCTGACAATAAGATGTTTTTCACATTCAGCAACAGCAGGTTCCACAGGGCTTTAAATGAGGGCCACTGTTAAAATCTTGGATATATTAATATATGAGCAAACTGCACTACAAAGTAAAATATTAACTCCAAATATTTAGTCCAAATTGAAATATTAAGACCAAAATCTGACTTTTACATTTCTTTCATCCATCCATTTTCTAGTGTTTATTTGGGTCTGGGTTGCAGGGGCTGCAGTCTAAACTGGGATGCCCAGACCTCCTTCTCCTCAGGTGTTCCTGCGCCAGGTGACATATTTAATCTTTCCAGTGTCTCCTGGATCTGCCCGAGAGCCTCCTCATGGTAGGACATCCCAAAACTCCTCACTTAGGTGGCACCCAGGAGGCACCCTAGTATTGCTGGATCACCTCAACTGGCTCCTTTTGATGTGGAAGAGTAACACCTCCTCAAGCACATAGTGATCTAAAAACTGATCAACTGAATAAATGCTTGGTTTTCTGTTTGTTGATGGTTACATATATATGAAGAAGCAGCAGTAATCCGGTTGTTCAGTCTGACGTCACTAGCCGTGTCTGGACCTAAACTCCGCTGCAGGT
>NW_005187616.1:1057234-1059310 GCF_000239375.1 Pundamilia nyererei | reverse complement strand
AAAATACAAAACATTAAACATGTTAATAACACAAAAGCCATATTAAACGCAGACTACTTTAGGCCCGGAAGTAGGATTCCTCACGTCATCACTTAACAATCGGATTGTGTTGGTTTTCAAACGTAAAATTGAGCTAAATCCTCTTCTTCTCAGTTTCACTGTTGGTGTAGTTACTGCTTAGTAGACAGTGAAAGGGATTCATTTATCTGAGAATATTGACTGAAACCTCCCATTTAAGCTTGTCAGAGAGACTGATGTTGGTGTAACCCCAGCTAAATGAGACATGGGCGTGGGCACCACCACGAGCTCCTCCAACCATGTCCTCAGAGAGATCATAACGAACTAAGGAGGAGACTCACCTTGTTTAGTGTTGCTTCGGGGATCCTCAGAGAGGATTATCAACTGCATGACACCAGCAAAAGGTAACTTCAACAAGATCAGCATCGGCACAGGAGAAGGTCAGCTGCCAGTCGAGATGATCACGAGACTCAAAACAGCATCATAGAGGAGCAAATGGCTGATTTCAGAGGGAAGATTTGCTCTGCGGTGGAAGACAAACAGACACACGAGCAGACAGTCAATAAGAGGAAATAAATCAGAGCGAGACAGTT
The DNA here is from genome assembly GCF_000239375.1 of Pundamilia nyererei. Classification (NCBI taxonomy): domain Eukaryota; kingdom Metazoa; phylum Chordata; class Actinopteri; order Cichliformes; family Cichlidae; genus Pundamilia; species Pundamilia nyererei. The sequence goes on along the minus strand of NW_005187616.1, from coordinate 1,058,699 downwards.
GCAGTCAGCAGGTGGAGTGATGGGGAGGAAACTAATGGTCAACTTCTCTCAGCTCAGTGTGTGTGTGTGTGTGTGTGTGTGTGTGTGTGTGTGTGTGTGTGTGTGTGTGTGTGTGTGTGTGTGACCCCTCAGGTCAGATCTATAATGGAAGATCCTCTCCTCCATCTCACTGCTCTGCCCTTTGCATTCCTACTGACACACATAAATACACCCCCACCTATTTTTTAACTGCACAGACACAGCCTGAGATTACAGCTACAGAGAAACACACAAATCTCTCATTTTATGTATAAAATCACATTAAATCCACATTGTGCATAGATATGCTTTTGAACATGGACAGTTCTACTTTATCCTTAATAGATATTTCTTAATGACATCTTTCCTGTCAGTGTAATTTATACAGCATGAAAGGAAAATATGGCATTCACACATCAATGTGAGCCACAGGCAGCCATGTTGTTTGTGCATAACTACATAGCCACACATTGAATGTATAAAATATAGCTACTGCAACAGGTTTAAGACACCAAATTTTAAAGCCTCAACATCACCATGATGGTCTTTAGATCTCAAAATGGTGCAGCATGCTAAATTATAAACCACAGCTTTAGTTAGCAAGTTGGAGATAAGAGTGTACAACTGCAATGCACAAACACAGATATTAGCTATTATCTGTGTACTTGTTATGAATTGGAAAACTATGCACGGAGACCTGTTTTGAAGTGGTCTGTAGATATGTTTATTTCTGCTGTAAATGGGATATTTTAATATGGGAGTCGATGTGAATCGAGTCACTTTGGGAGACACCATCTGGTGGCCACTAGAGGAACTGCAGTCGCTGGCTTCATTTTTCGGCCTCAGGGATTGCCACCTCTATAGGCCACGAGCACAGGAGGTGTCATGGAAGGCAAAACTGAGAAAAATCTGTACATATTTATCAGAAAGTGTTGCTTTCAAATAAATAATAACAAATATTTAAAGTAAACAATGAAACAATCCAGAACTCTAAGGTAATGTAATGTCTGTCTGTTTTCATTTCCAAGGTGTAAAATAATGCAATTTGATCAAAGTTGTTTCTGTGTCTCCGGTCATTACAAGATGTCTTGTGCTGACAGTGTGTTAGGCACCGGGTTATGAAATGAGTGAGACTTAGTATCTATTTATATTTATTTATTTCAGCGACCATGTATAAAATGCATTAATCGCATAAAGGCAAGGCAAGGCAAGTTTATTTACATAGCACAATTCAACAACAAGGTGATTCAAAGTGCTTTACAGAGACATTAAAAACAAAAACAAATGAAAAGCATGATTTAAAATTGATTAAAAAACAAAACAAAAAAACAGTAGGTAAAATCAGAACAGTAGATAAAATCAGTAGTTAAAATTTAAGTTTTGAAATTTAAGCTTAAAAGTGTCTGAGGCTTTCTGGGAGTTTGTTCCAGATATATGGAGCATAAAA
>NW_005187616.1:1025755-1027157 GCF_000239375.1 Pundamilia nyererei | reverse complement strand
GACGGGCACCTGAAGGATGAGGGGAGCGTGCCAAGCTCCATCGACAGCGCAGAGGGAGTCTAAGGATGACATCATGATTCTGTGAAAGCACAGGAACCAGAAGCTATGGTGGTGATGACAGCAGTTTCCTATGAACATCACCTAATGCTATGTCACTATACTGTGCATATGATGGCACACTGAAGACTGCTGGGATCATAACAGCAGTAAGATAACTGGACCCAGCACCCTTTCCACAGAGGAGTTTTTCTGCAGAGGATGGACAGTAGAAGAGCCATAAGTATATCCACGACAGAACAAAGGCAAAATCGGCAAATACAGACTATAATGTCTGTTCCCATATGCCCAGCACATCAACACACCCCACACTATATGTGTTCCTGGACCAACTCCCAGGGAAGAACTACTCCATGATACTAGCAGAGATAGGGGGACTTTGCGTCCTCTTCAACAACACCTGCTGCACTTACATAAAGACGATGTACATTCATCAAACATGACTGACGCCCTGAATGCTTTGAGACAAATCCAGCAGGCCCAAAATCAGGACTATGTAAGTGATACAAGTGACTGGTTTTGTTGGCTCTACACTGGCTCCTGGTTACAGGTGCTAAAAGGACGACTCATCGGAGTTGGGATATTTTTACTTTTAATTTGTGTCTTTGTAACGTGTATACTGTCATGTCTAAAACTCATGATTAACCGCATAATATTTTACACTGTTGGTGCATATACAGCCGTGACAAATGATGATGACCCCGACCTGTTGGAACATGAAGACTTTGTGTGACTAATGACGATGTGACAGAAAATGTACAACAAGATGTTACATACTGATATCTCACTTAAAGTTATACTGACAACAGGAGGGAATGTCAATGGAAAATTGTACTTAGTAGTCAGTATAATGTTTTAATGATATAAGTTTGCATATGGTAGAATACTGCATGTAATCATTTGTGTTTAGAAGTATATAGTTGGTGGCATATTGAAAGAATGTCTCATCCTAGGAGGTCTGTAACATTCCAGGGTGTTCTGGCGTTCACCCCCACATCCTAGGAGTATGGGAGAGGTCGTACCTTGTCTTATTGTTTTACGCTATATAAATACAGGCCATTTACCATTTTACCATTTACGGTAGGATTAACGTAGCTATGTCAGTTTTAGTCTAAGTGCTTTTTTACATATAGATGAACTGTTGGATTTTCCAGACCAGCAGGTTAAGGGAAGTCGTTTATGGGGTCACACTCTGACACACACACACACACATTCCAATGTAAGGAACAAGCACCCACTGAAGTGTATAAATAAAAGACCAGGGCAGTCCTCAGCAGAGATGGGCAGTAACGCGTTACTTGTAACGTTACTTGTAACGCGTTACTGTAATCTGATTACTTTTTTT
>NW_005187616.1:1018361-1024927 GCF_000239375.1 Pundamilia nyererei | reverse complement strand
AATAAGTAATCAGTAAAGTAACGGGATTACTTTTTTGGGGAAGTAATCAGTAATTAGTTACTGATTACTTTTTTCAAGTAACTTGACCAACACTGGTCCTCAGTGCTTAGTCTCTGAGCCTCACTCTTGGTGTGTGAGCTCAGGAGGCTGCCCTTGCTAGCAAGAAAATCTGTGTGTTTCTCTTCTCTGATTCTCTAAGTAAACTAGGAAATCATAGAGACACTAGGAATATAACAAATGCTGGATAAACGAAGAAATCACAAAGAACACTTGAAATGTAAGAAATGCTAGAAAACATAGGAAAACGTGAAAAATACTTTAAAAAAAACATAAAACACAAGCTTTACTAGAAACACAAGGAGCATTACTAGAAGCACAAGAAATGGTGAGGGTAAAAAAACAACTAGGAAAGGAACATTGGAAATATGAGAAATGCAATAAAAACTCAAGAAGCAATCAGGAAATTTCAGAAAAACTAGCAAACACCAGGAACATGAGAAATGTAAAGAAAAACAAGGGAAATTGGAAACTGGAAAGGAAAACACAAAGAGCACAACAAACACAAGAAATTCTGGAAGAACTAGAAATTCTAGGAAAATACAAGAAATGTGAAAAATGACAGGAGTGATTGGATAGCAGAACACAGGTGATATGGACTAGGAAAGGGAAGGTAATCAAAAAACACAGAAAGAAACACAAAAAGAGCAATTCTTTGTATTGACAGGAATTTAAACACAAAACCAGGACAATTAAAGTTTCTCTTGGTATTTCATACGTATAACCCAGGTTATCCCAGAATGACCATGTTCCAAAGTCTCAGAATCTGTGGATTATTACTCTCAGTAATCAGTAATTCAGTGGTATTTAAAGTCAGATTATTGTGGAGGAAAGTCTAGGCTAGTCACCGCTCTTTGGCCTTCAGGAAATCTTTGCAGAGTGTTTGTGTCATCCTGCATCAGGGTAGTCAGTTAACCTGTAGCCCTGGGTCTCTTCACCACAGAGATATGTTTAATGTGGCACCCACCTCTTCATTTGGCCATAAAAACCATAATCAGGCTGACCAACAGCGCACTGCTTCGAATGTGGCACTTTATTTCTATCGCAGAGACTTCAGCATGAGGAGGACGCTATTCCCCTGCTGTTTCAGACTCAGAGCAGCAGGACTGTCTGGTGTCTAAACAGCAGAATGGCAGAGGTGGTATGCCAGAGACATTAACACGAATGCACTCAAATAGATGTTTCAAAGAGGAGCTAAACCGTCAGCGTTTGCTTAAAGCACATACAATAAAATCTGTGCTTTCATATGCAAGAAAGGACTAAAAAGACAGATAGTGATGAACCACAAATAACTGCAAAATTATCTTTTCACTCCGTGATCCCCCTCAGCTGTATACTTTGTGTCTCCATCCACCTCATCATATTAATTTATCAAGTCCACTCAAATACAATCATATTGGCAACACCTCTGTAATTCACATATGAACATATGCTGGTGAATAAGACGTTTTTGAGGAACTCCTATCTTTCTTTCCAAGAGAAGAATAGATGACTACATTAACTGTGCATTCATTTGGGGTTGTAATTCCTAACTTGGAAAACTGCTACCACTCCATTGCTTTAAAGAAGTGTGAAATAAATTCCCACGTCTTATTTGCTGTGCCCAAGTCGTTTCTACTGAATCAATTCAGGTAAGTGGCTTCAGGGCAAAAGTAGCATACAAATCCAGGGAACGTTTAAAGCAAGGGTGGGCAATTCATTTTCCCATGGGGGCCACAAGAGAAACTGGGACTGCTGTGGAGAGTCACATCAATAAGATGAACTCATTTATGCTGATTATTATTATATAATTTGATATCTTTTTATAAGCCCATTGGTGTGGCCTACCACAGCAGTCCTAACAGTTTGTATATTGCCCACTTCAGATTTGGAGGATAGTACTGGGGTTGGTACTTGGATACTAGTGCTAGTATTGTTAAACATCTGAAGAAAAAGAATGAAAATTCAGACTTGCTTGTAGTTTGTGGTTAATCATAAGGGAATTGACAGTAAAAATGTTGATAATAATATAGGTCCAAACTTTTTGTATGAGTACAACATGAAAGAGCAAAGAGTAATATCTACCTTATCCACATCTAGAATCTTGCTTCCACTTGACAAGTGCACCTTATTTGGTCCATAAACCGGAGAAGTGCTACTTTGGGGTGGTGTTTAAGTTGTCTATTGTTTCCCTTTTATTGGTTTTGGCTTTAACCACTTTCTTCAAAGTTGTGATTCACTGAACGTGAATCACACGTGAATGATCGTGCCTGCTTTGATTTAGTTATTGATATTGCTGCAAGTCACTGGACTTCACTAACATTTTCATTGTCACCACATCTCCTAGTCTTCCTATGTGTTCATCCCTTTAACTTCATACCATTAAAATAATAATAATTTTTTTAATGTCATTTGTCACAAGTATTAATGCACAACGGCAGCTGCAGGATGGGAAACAAAGTTAGAACAGCACTAGTTGTGAGATGCTCTGAAAAACCTATTCCCATTTCACTGTCTGACCCTTTAATGTACCCCCTGATGTTTAAACAGGTCCACAGGAGAAACTCAAACAGTCCGATTAAGTCTTTTACTACTTACAGTACTTTGGGAGCTCCTTGTAAATGTGTTTGTTCTCCAAACCCCTGGCAGATTTTCAACAAGCCCAGTAACACCATTCACTTTACTGTTTTTAATTGGTACTATTTACGAACAATTGCAAACAGGAAAGATTCATATGATAACTATTGAAGTAATGATCTTTTCAATGTTTCAGCCAAAAAGGAGAGCAGAAAGGTGCAGAAGACGTCTATTTTAGCATCAAATCTTGCCACTACCGGGTCATTAGGGACACTTCTGTGACCTCCTTGTTATTGGTTTAAAGAGATTTTGGTCACAGAGAACAGCAGAATTTGATGCCCTGGAATGAGAACATGTTGCTCTATCACAAAATTTATTTTTGTGGTGAAAACAAAAATGAAAGATTACTCGAGCAATGAATAAAATTCAGGGCTCTAAAATATGCTAATCAGCAAAATGATCTCCATGGAACTCATGAGTCTTTGGCTTCCCTCTCACAATTAGTTCCACCAACAATTCTTATATGAATATACTGCATATTTCTGTATGCTTTTGATAAGTGGATATTATATAGGCAGATAACACAGATAACAATTACTTGCGTGGGTTTGTTATGTATCCAGTTTTGTGAGCGGAGCACAGCATCAAGGATACAAGTCAGAGACAGAAAATGGTTCATGAAGGTTTTGTCAAAGAGCAAGAAGGAAGGGTCGGGGGGGAGGCCTGTAATGCTGCTAGACTTGTTTGACCATCGAACCTAACAAGTTCGATGGTCAAACAAGTCCAGCAGCATTTCCACTTGTTAGGAAACTGATCATTTCGAAGGCCACAGACTCATTACCTCGCCCACGTAATACTGAGACTGTCTCTGACATTTACTGTATGGACTCTGCAGCAAAATTACCTTCACAACCTGTAATCAGACAGTGGGCCAAACACACCAATTTTGTCAGAAGAAAAGGAAACCGTGTAATTTCTTTTTCTATTTTCACAATCACAGAACAATTTTGTATGGTTTTCTCTGAATGTGGGTCACAGAGCTGTCACATTTAGTTTCTTTGGATGATGATAATGGTGATGATTGCAAGGATGACATTAAATGTACAATATTTCATGATTTGAATATGAATTTTCAGAACATAAGACAATAGAAATGTTAAATATTAAAAGATTCTTTAAGATCATATGGTTTAAGGTAGGTCTAAAGCATATCCTGCTTTATCTCCATTTGGGCATCAATAAATATTTATCCTGATTTTAATTTACCCTGTAAACCTTACACTACAATAAAAAATAAATAATAATAATAATAATAATAATAATAATAATAATAACACCATTAACAACAACAACAACAACAACAATAATAATAATAATGAACAAATAAATAAATAAATAAAGACTAGACTAAGTAAAACTAACAACTGATACCATAAACTCCATCCATCCATCCGCTTATCCTTTTCAGGATCGCGGGGGGTACTGGAGCCTATCCCAGCTGTTATGGGGCGAGAGGCGGGGTACAGCCAGTCGCAGGGCTATTGCACAGAGACGGACAACCATTCGCACTCACTCCTGCATTCACACCAAGTGGCAATTTGGATTAATCGATTAACCTATCCCCACAAACTGCATGTCTTTGGACGGTGGGAGGAAGCCGGAGTACCCGGAGGGAACCCATGCAAACATGGGGAGAACATCCAAACTCCACACAGAAAGACCCCGGCCTGATAATGAAATTGAACTCAGGACCTTCTTGCTGTGCAGCAACAGTGCTAACCACCGTGCTGCCTGTGGGATGTGCCAGGATATAAAATCCTGTGGGATTTAAAATATATTTCAATATGAAATCCCCCATGATTTTATGTTTATGGATCTTCAGCCAATCCATCTACTGTTCACTGAAGCCTCATCAGACATGCTCTCAGTGGAAGGGCGGCTGTGAAGAAGCCATTCTTAAGGCAAGGGAATGGAGAAAAGGCTGAGGTACAGCATTACACAAGACCTGTACTGGAAATCTGTGGCAGCAGGTCTGATGGAGTGATCAATCCAGTCTGTACGGAGAAGGGCAGTTGAGAGGTCCAGCACTGTGTGCCTTCAGCCATCTATAAAACAGGGTGGAGACTCTATTGTGGTTTAGGGGTGCATTTCAGCCAGTGGTGTTGCAGATCTTCTCAAACTGACATAATTACAAATGAAGAAAAGTACAGATGCAGATCCACCATGGAATTCCATCTGGAAAATGTCTGACTGGCAAGGGCTTCCTTTGTAAGTTTGACAATGATCCCAAAAACACTGCCAATGCAGTAAAAGCATGCCTGCATACACACAATGGAACACTATCATTCATTGGTTATCCTCCCCAGACCTCAACATTACTGAAGCAGTGTGGGATCATCTTAACAGACAAAAAAACAAAAGGCAGCCAACATCCAATAAAGGGCTTTGAATGTCCTTCAAGAAGCCCAGAGAACTATTCTGAAGGCTGTATTGAATAATAAGAAAAGGTTGTTAGACCAAATACATACTAAAGCTTGAAAACTCTGAAAACCCTGTAATGGCTTATGCAAACATGAATGGAAATTTGCTGCACCCATTTCCAATTTTTCTACCAAAATATAAAGACACAAAGGGTGACTCAAGACTTTTGCACATCCCTGTATATTTGTGAAGATGCATAAAATCTGAGCAGCAGCAGAGACATGAGCCTGAGGCTCTGGTTTATAGCTGAGCGGTCATCTTGTAGCTCAGCTGACATAGCATTTGTTAAATGATGGTTGCCTTGGAGTGACAGGTCAAATGGCCTCATTGGCCCAGTCTGGAATGAGGAGGAGGATGATGAAGGGGTGGGGGAGGTGGAATGTCGGAGGGAAGAGGGCAGTAGGAATCAGACCCTGTGGTTCATCAGCATCTGTCAAATCATCCACTCATCAAATATTGAACAGCGTAAAAGATGTGAAGCACTGACACCAGAGTGGGGGAAGGCTGACAAGCCATTTGCAGTATTTAATGCCAGTTTCTGTTCTTCCATATTCATCATGAGGGATTCTTTCGGGTGCGAGAAATCCACTCCACATAAAATATGTGACCATGGAATTGAGCTTGTGTGGAGCTCATGCTCCAAACACTGACTGAACTAGTTAAAGCAACCATGTTCAGCTACTGCAGTGTTACTACAAATATAGACAGACATGTACACTAAACGCAGCGCGTCTTTGGCTTTCTCCCAGGGTGACATATGAGAAGACTATTTTAGAACCTTCCAGCCAGAAGGAAAAAAAATGATTATAAAAATGAACAAACATTAATTTAAACAAAAGCCAATGGAAATGTTGTGAGGGAAGAAGCACTAAGAGACAAATGTTACACGTCGGATGAGACAAATGACATCAAACCTTCCACTACCGAATCAAATACACTCACCTGACACATTATTAGGTTGTGACAACCCACTGCACCCTGCCTTCCTTTTGGCTCATGTGTGTTTGCAGGCATTGGAGAGGCAGAGTTCCCGTTTACAATCAGTGACACTGGCAACACCAGTGTGCCAGGACTCTATATAAAAAGCCTTTAGGGCATAGTTTTGGTTGGCTCTGAGACACCAGGTTGGACTTTGGCTGCGTTAGGTTTGGTTTTTGCTTTTGACACCATTACATGCATCATCTTCCACTCATCCATTCTTTTACACACTACTCGTGGTACTGATTAAACACACCACTGTTTGTTTTTGACAGTAGGGTTTGTTTTCTGTTTTATTTGTTTAAAAGAATAAAGCAGCTTGGACCCTCCAGCTGACGAGGCATGAGGCTGGACGGGCTCCTTGGGCCCTCCAGCGGACGAGGCATGAGGCTGGTGTGGTTCTCCGGAACCACCAGCTGACGAGGAAGGCTGCTGGACGGGCTCCTCGGGCCCTCCAGCTGACGTGGCATGAGGCTGGACGGGCTCCTCGGGTC
>NW_005187616.1:1011578-1017595 GCF_000239375.1 Pundamilia nyererei | reverse complement strand
TTTTTTTTTTTTCTGTCATGACCATACGGCCCGGTTCGTGACATAGGTACACATTGCTAGTACTGGGTCGGGCGTTTTTTCTTCATGAGTGTCTTAATTCCTTACATCACAGATTCAACAAGGAGCAGGAAACATTCCTCAGAGGTTTGGTCTATATTGATGCTAAAATATACTGACACAGTTGGTTCAGATCCAAACCACATCACAAAGGTGCTCTATTGGCTCTATAGTCTGGTGACTGCTGAGGCCATTTCAGTAGAGTGAACTGTTCAAGAAACTAGTTTGAGATCATCTGTGCTTTGTGACATGATGTGTTATCTTGTTTGAAGCAGCCACCAGAAGATGGGAATACTGTGAATGTAAAGGGATGGACATGATGAGCACCCAGGTATGGTCTGGTGACTGCTGTAGTCTCCTTTGAGATTCGATGTTTTGTGCATTCAGAGATGCTCTTCTGGTCCTTATGCTCTTAAGTGTTGAATTGTATGGAAATAAATGATTGTTGATTGAGCATAAATACACCGAGTATTGTCCTTCCTTCAGCCCAAAGATTCAAAGAATTGGGAGATTTCAACAATACTTTGGCTGGAACAGCTTGAAGCAGTCTGCATGCACTCCTCTTACCTGCATCATCAGGAAAGCATTTTTGCCCTGAGAACATTCCCCGTAAAGCCTAGAGATGTTAGTTTGTGCAGATAAACAGTTTCTGAAATACTCAGACCAGCATGTGTGGCATCAACAACTACACCACATTTAGAACCACTTAAATAAATTGTCTTCCCAATACTGGTGCATGGTTTGGACTTCAGTGGGTGATCTTGACCATGTCTGCATGCCTCAGTGCACTGGATTGCTGTCATGTGATTGATATTGATAGATATTTTCATTAACAAGTTGAACAAGTGTACCTACCTACAGTAATCAAGTAATAGTGTGTCTGTACTGGAGGACAAACAAGGAATATATAATAAGGCTTGGGGACATTTTTGGAATTTCATAGAGGATGTAGGGCTAATGGAACGTCAGTCAGCTTCAGGTAACTGGAAGCTTTAATTAACATAGTTCACAGCGTGTTACTTTACAGCAGCTATGTCCACATTTCAGACAGTGATGTTTCTTGTCTCACTTTTGGTACTGATGATAAATTCTTCCATTCTCAGCAACAATTACCTACAGACAGAGGTCTTCATAGCCCTAAAATGACATTTAATCCAACATTTTCAGAGGCAGTGAATCACCCCTATCAGTATTTTCCTGAAATGACTCTGACGCCCATGGTTATGACATATTATCCGTCCATGTAGATTAGGTTTTACTGGGCTCTTTTTGTTTCTGTCGTTCTTTTAAACCTGGAGAGTTTTCTGTCTCGTCTCCAGGCTGTCAGAGTGAATGAGGCCCAGAGAGGCTCTATCAATTAGCAGCTTGTGTTCAGCACTCTGCAGCAATCCTGCTATGACAGGAGTGATCAATCTAGAGTCCACACATACCGTCCCGCACAACAGAAACAGCCAGAAGTCAGTGAAAAGCAGACATTGCTGGTGGGGACTTTAGATTTTCTGGTTTTGTACTTAAAGTGCTTGCACAAAAAAGTTCTGGAAAAACTCTGACTCGTCTAACCAAGGGACCTGTTTTCTTTTTTTCTCTTTTTTTTTTAAAGGAAACATACCGAGCCACCAGTGATTGGGCTACAGCACCTTACTGGTCGAACTGCTAACTGTTTTAGAGCTGCTGTGTATTTCTGTGAGTACCTTTATCAAACAAAGGTTGTTGCTCTAAAAGAAAAACAACAATAAAAAAAATAGCTTCCCTTATTTTTTATCTGATAAAAACAATTGTGACAAAGCTCAAAACAGACAGAGGAACAAAACAGCAACACATCTACTCAGACTGCCAGAGTTGTATTAACTCTGAAAATCCAGTGAAAGGTTGAGCTTATTTTCTCCAAAGCTCAGGTGGAACGTGACAGAGTGAACATGCAGATTGAAAGCTGTGTTCACAGACACAGCATCTTACTCCATGTTTGCGCTTCCCCTACCCTCCTGTATCACTTAGTCTCATTATCTTATTTTTTGCGATTTAGAATCTTGTATCCGCAGGGAGAGGTTTTTGTACTGGATGTGACTGTGACCTCATTTTCAGAGGCTACTCTAACGTTTAATGGTCATGAAATATAGCAAGCCTTTCTCCCCTACCAAAAGTTAAACAGATGAGAGCTTTTTGAAAACTGCAGAGAAAATGCTGTGCAACAAGGAGGATTTTGAACTGAGGTGCTTAAGAACTGAAGTGCCATGGTTTTCAAGATCTGGAGAGGTCATGGTGTGTGTTTTTTGTCTTCACCTCTCCCACCAGGGCCGAACTGGACCTTGATTCCCCACCACTGAACCCGCCCTGAACACACACCTGTGGCTCATTCACACTGATCCTGGCAGACTACTTAAGATGGCAAGAGAGGCTGCTTCCTCGCTGGATTGTCACACTACCTAGCGCCTTCTAGATTCCCTGCTGTCTGGATTTCTGTGGATGTGTGTGAGTGAGAGTGAGCATTTTGGAGTGGACATTATAAGTGAGTTGTGAATTAAGTTGAAGAGGAGCATGTGTACCCCCGCCTTAGACCTTCCCTTTGGACCCCAATCTAGCGGCCCATGTCACCCCCTACTTGGGGCCCGCATAATGACATGAACAAATATTTTTAAAAATTATTCAAAAAATTATTTAATATGAAGGCAATAGCAGAGTGTTACAGGTATCGCCCTAAAGAATGTAGCCTCATGGGCAGTGTAGTCCGTGCTGCAGGGAGAAAGAACTGCCATACCCGTTATGTGTCTGGGAGCGAGGGAGGGAGAAAAAGAATCGAAAAGTACGAGTTGTCACCGAGCAGAAATGGGAGACGGAAGCAGGTAAATATAATAATAACCACTGCAGCCAAAAAGAGTGCCTGATGAGCCCAGTTGTAAGTAAGCTATTAAGACTCGACTGTACACCGTGTTCGTGTTTAACAAAGTAAAACTAGTTTTCGGCTACGAGCCTGACACGGAGTCCAACGTATTAGCCAGAGGTCCCTTTACTACGGTTCGGAGCCGCGGACGTGTTTTATATATGTGCGGAATAGTTTTCTATACGAGATCGCTGCAAAAAGTGCAGCCTTACCTAATGTCCACCTACTGTTACTCATTTTATATTAAGATTCAAAAATCTATTTACAACATTCATGTAGTTGTAAAAAGCATGATAATATTAAGTAGCCCAAAGTATTCAGAATATTACACTCATTGAGTAACGTAACAGAATACGTTACAAAATACATTTTGGGTCATGTAGTCTGTAATCTGTAGTGGAATACATTTTAAAAGTAACCTTCCAAACACTGCTTAAGGATATAAAGAAGTACATTTAATGAGTGACTTTTTTTAACAGTGAAAGGAGATGCATATATGATACTATAAACACAATTTTACCAGTAGAGGAAGTATTCGTTAATGGTATGAAAAATATGCTGGAAATTTCCATTTTATCATTGATGGAAGTCTGTGAACTTTCATTAAAAAATTTTTTTTAAAAAGGATAATGTACTGGCAGAAAAATACCATTACAGTGTGTTTTTTTTTTAAATCCAAAGGAGAGTATAACCAAGGTCTTAGGGTTATTGGAACTTCAGCCTCACATTATTCTGCTCTGGCGTATTGCTGTTACTCTAGCCTACGGGGATGTACATGGAAGAGGACAAACATACACCACAAAACACAAGTTACAAAAACCATTTTGATTATAGCAGTCCGGACTCAAATGTGCTTTCAAAGGTGCTATTCCATTTTCCTCGGAGAAAAAGATCTTATAATGAAGCAACAGTTGTTGTCTTTTAAAAACTCACCTAGCAAAACAGGTCTTTGTTATTAACAAAAAAACAAACATCACAGCAGCCAGTCCTGAATTTTAGTAGGTGTCCTGTACACATGAGAAGAAAGTCTTTTGTTTCATAGTAGCAAAAATGGAGACATAAAAATACTGCATTTAATTTGGAGCACGACAAAGGCTTTAACTGACAGTTCAGGACACCTTGACTTTTCCACACAGCGTGAATAAAGAAGAGACTTTGAAAGCCTTCATTTTTATTACTCTCGTCTTTGTCATTTTTTAAAAATCACACTTCTCCTGTTTGTTAAAGAGCACATAAATGAGACCCTCAACCGATGAGACGTTTTGAGAGTCCTGATGAAAACATCAGAAAATTACCTGCAAAACTCATTTCAAGGCCACTTGTGCCATGATTACAGAGCGTGGAGTGAAGAGACAGGGGAAAAAGGTGAGGGCTGAAGCTCTAAAGCAAAATGGATTGATACAGTGTGATGAGTGAGGAATTAAGAGCAGCTGTTTAACAAAGTGTTGCTTTCGTCTCGCTCTGCGGGTCTTTCAGATAGCAAATGTGATGTTCAAAGGAAAGCCAAAGGTGAAATCAATGCAAAATTTGAGTTTTTTTCTTGAAGAAAGGAAGAAATTGGTTGGGGAAAAAAAGATTTTTTTAAAAGAAAATTTTTAAGATAAACTTTAGAGTTTAGAGTTTATAAATCTTAATCTCTTGGGGCTGATTACAAATCAACTTACAGGTATAAGTTGTAAGGGAAGTAGAGATGCATGGGAACACAGCTGAACAGAATCATAACTAATGAGACAGGGGACACAAAACTGAACACCACATCCACGAGAGAGGACATTATCAAAATTAAACAGGAAGACACACACACAGAAACTCAGACTAGGACATGTGAACCTGAGACGAGGACTGGGACAGACTGAGGAGACAATGGGACTGTGAGGAATGGACCCGACACACGGCTTTATTCAACCCTCAGCAGCCTTTTCTGTTGTTTTGGTACGCAGTACACAGGGAACAGGCATTCCTTAGCTGCTGGCAAAAACCTCCTTCTCCTCCGACTCTCTCGTCACTAAATGCGCGGAGAAGGAAAAAAGGATCATTAGCCTGAGCACATGCACCTCCCTTCCGGCACACCTCTGAGCCTCCCTGAGAGCTCACTGTGCCACCCTTCCCCTGCAGCAGGCCAGAGACCACACTGGGGACAAAGCACAGAGAGAAGAACAAGGGAACAGGAAGGGGGGATACAGGGACAAGACTACAAATGTCTTTACAGAGACAGAACACAAGCTGTGTCTCAATTCAGGGGCTGCATCCTTCAGAGGACCTGGTCTACGTGGGCCGGGTCCTCAGAAGGCCGGAAGGGCGAGGCTGTGAAATGGGACGGTCTAGCCTTTAAATTTGCATCACCGCTGGCTCAGCTGAGTTTAATAAAGTCAGACGTCCGCTCCTTGCTATCTAAAATATAACATGACATTGGAGTAAATTCTCTGTCATCTCACACTTCTGTTTAATCGGTTTTCTGTTTGACGTTTATTTAGCTGTGTGAAAACTATAACTTCAATCTCAGACAAACCGATTTACTAAGGAACAAATAAAACACTGAAAAAAGCCCAACAATAACATTTTTAAGTTATCTAAGAGACTTATATATCATGTTTAACTTAAGTAGCGAAAAACCCCACAGCGTCTGAAAACGATGTGCCAAGAGTCCGCTGTTCTTGCTGGCTCTAGTGAGCCTTGACCTCCTGGCCAGCTATTGAGCTGGTGGGTAACAAAAGTCTACAAAAACGTCGGAGCACTTTTGCAAATACAGTTGTGGTCAAAAGTTTACATACACTTGTAAAGAACATAATATAATGGCTCTACTGTGTGTCCCGTTATTTCTAAAACTCTTTATGACTCTATTATGGGTTAACAGAAAAAAGTGATCACATCTGCTGGGTCAAAAATATACATACAGCAGTGCTAATATTTGGTTACATGTCCCTCAGCCATTTTCACTTCAATTAGGCACTTTTGGTAGCCATACACAAGTTTCTAGCAAACTTCTGGTTGAATCTTTCACCACTCCTCTTCACAGAATTGGTGCAGTTCAGTTAAATTTGATGGCTTTCTGACATGGACTTGTTTCTTCAGCATTGTCCAT
>NW_005187616.1:1008991-1011000 GCF_000239375.1 Pundamilia nyererei | reverse complement strand
CTCTCTGTAAAGCACCAGTTCCATTGGCCCCACAGCATAATACTCCCACCACCATGCTTGATTGCAGGCATGGTGTTCTTGGGGTTAAAGGCCTCACCTTTTCTCCTCCAAACATATTGCTGGGCATTGTGGCCAAAAAGCTCGATTTTTGTTTCGTCTGACCACAGAACTTTCCTCCAGAAGATCTTATCTTTTTCCATGTGATCAGTATATATACACACATATACACATATATATAGCCTTTGTCTTAGCATGTGTTTGCCATCTCTTTGTTTCTACCTGTCATTTCTACCTGGATTTCTCGCGTTCCACTTCCTGCCAGTCCATGAGAAAAACACAGGTAAAGGACCAGTAAAGCCACAGTTAAAGAGTATATTTTGTGTCCTGCATTCACTACATATCAAGACAGCAGTGGATGATGTCGTGATCTGATTCTCCAAAGACTGTCTTGTGTGAAAGTAGCTTTTTCTGCACAAATGGGAAAAGTGTTAACATCAGATTTTGCCATAAATATTGAGCACAATAAACATTTTGAGCAGGAAGAAGAAAAATGCATCAGTGCTTGTCAGGCTTCTTCCTGAATGCAGCTACTTGTAAATGTATGTTATTGGTGTTTAAAATGGTCAGAAATAAATAGAATGCTATACTGAAAAATGGAAAATACTATCTGTGATTTTTCTAATTGGTAACATCACTACATGTCTTGCCTTGTGGGCTGAAGCCTTAAGTCATTATGTTGCAAAGTTGTTGCCTTGAGCTCTGGATAGGCATAATTTATTGCTTCCATGTGTCTTATTGACACAGTAATGGACAGATTATCAATCATGAAATCAATCATAAGGTGCAGCATAAATCTGAACCTTCCGATGGATGTATAAGTCAAGATGACTGACGGCCAAGGCTGAGACCTTCTCTGCACTGCACTCAGTGAATCTTTTCCTGAAGCTCATTTGAACAGCCTACATGTTTCACTCTTATTTTTCTCTCTGCGTTTGCATCAGACTTTTTCTTTAGATCATATTACGCAAATAGTTTTAAACATTACAAATATGTTTATTAAAAAAACTATCCTGCTCTGCAGTATTTGGTAGTACTTTAAATAAATGTGGACACGAGACACTAAGAGTCCAAACAGCAGGAGGAAGTACACCTGTGAGGATTTTAAAATGGATGATCTGTAGCACAGAGCGAGTGGGGGAGGGACAGAGAGGGAAAGGACAGATGAGTGGCCAGAGTGATTGATTAAAGGAGGAGAGCAAAGGGGGGAGACGAAGACGGATGAAGGGAGAATCAGACAGTGAAGATGAGAGGAAACAAGGGTGCATGGCTCAGGGAAGGAAAGAAAGGTGAAAGACTGAATAAAATAAAAAAAAACTCTCTTTCTGCTCAATTTGAACTAAATAAAGTAAAAAATAAGCCAGAAGTATGGACATAAAAAAAGAATAATGACATGCAAATACAAATGTAAATAATTTAACACATGGTGAAGTTCTGATTTATGGATAGAGTAAGAGCTGTCCCATGTTGTAGTGGAAACTGTGTGTGTGTGTGTGTGTGTGTGTGTGTGTGTGTGTGTGTGTGTGTGTGTGTGTGTGTGTGTTGGGGCTAGCTGTACTTTTAATTTTGTTGAAAGGCACTTTTAAAGGACGTTCTTGGGGATGGGGACAAAAAAATGGCAAGTAATATTTATTACAATCTGAAATGAATTTAAATGCATATTCTCCTTTATGAATTCCTTGGGTTTCATAATTGTTTGAGAAAAAAAATCTGAATTTAAATAGTGATCGAATGCTTTTTCAGCCTAGTGTCATGAAACAGTATATGAATACCACAGCAGTGTTACTGCTGACATTTTGACATATTATTTGTAAATTAGCGGTGTTGGATTGTAGTGCTATTTTATGCCATGTTATACCCCGAATTAAAGATTGTGAATTATTATGTAGATTAGTTTGCATTATTCTCCTGAATTAGAAGAAGCTGATAACTATTGCATTAGTTAAACTGAT
>NW_005187616.1:977315-984201 GCF_000239375.1 Pundamilia nyererei | reverse complement strand
GAATGTTTAGGCTTTTTATGATAAGGTGGAGGCACCAGACGCTATAAAAGTTTGAGCAATGCTCCACCATTTTGAGATTTGGAGGCTGTCTGCATACAGTGTCCATCTCCCACGCGTGTGATCATTAAAATCATCGTTTGACTCAACCCGACCGGACCAGTGTTGTTATTGTGGTGTTTCTCTTGTTTCCATCCCCAATTTTGAACTCGTAACAGCGGTCAAAAATACAGAAAGTGTTTGGACGATGACAAAAATCTGCATAACCCCCCACATCTTTGCTTTGGTGTTAGGCCAAAATTCAGTACAGTTTAATTTTATTTATATAGTGCCAAATCACAATAATATTCATTTCAAGGCACTTAATATTGTAAGGTAAATACCCTGCAATAATACATGGAACACCCTAGCAATCAGACGAGCCCCTATAAGGAGGTACTTTGGCGACCGTGTGAAGGAAAAACTCTCTTTTAACAGGAAGAAACCTCCAGCAGAGGAGCGGCAGCCACCTGGTAAATTTACTAGATTTAAATCCAGATTCTAAATTCTGATTGCAATAATGTAACAAATTTGCTTGATTACATATTTTGAAGGATATAAATATGAAAAATGGTAGGTAGCATAATGAGCATGCATGTGCACACTGAATGCAGTGGTAAGGTTGCCATTCAGTGCTCAATTGAAATGATATGTGTATCGTTTTAGGATATGTATAAAATATTTTTATACACCATACAGATGGTGGCCCTCACAGTAGCTTAGTTTATGAAGATTGTTCCCTGTCCCCTCCTGGACGAGTGGACCAAACATGCATTCATGTGCTACAAGTGATATTGTATCGATGCACAATTTCAAATCAAACTGTCAATATGTGATTAAAAGTGCAGACTTTCAGCTTTAATTCAAGGGTTGTGACAAAAGTAGTATTCTAACTGTTTAGTAATCACTTTATAAACAGCATATAAGCAAACATATGAGGATTGTTTTTAATACTTGAATGACAGTGACTACCTGAAGTCTCAGAGCTATGAACATCATGGCCTGCCTAGAACCCAACCTCAACATTACTGAAGAAGTGTGGGATCATCTTGACAGAGACCATAACAAAAGGCAGAAACATCCAAAAAGGAGTTTTGAATGTCCTCCAAGAAGCCTGGAGAAATATTCCTGAAGACTGCTCAAAGAAATTACAGAAAGCTGCCTCAGAGAGTTCAGGTTGTGTTGAAGAATAAAGGTAGTCATAGCAAACTCCTATACTCCATCTTCTATCAGGGCTAAATGTCTTATGTATCCATGCGTGGGAGTTCTGCTGGAGACCTTACCTTGAGCTGCTGTCAGTAATAAGCTGAATGTTGAATGTCAGATTGTGGTTTCTAAGTGGTTATAAACTTTTACCACTACATCATTTATCACCACTGAGAACTGCCAAACTGAATCGCCCATAGTTGGATAAATTCCATTTTCTGAAACTGCTGAAATACTATTTTTCCATTTCACAAGCAAAATATGAAGAAACAAGTACTCCGAGACTCCCCTCGGAGGGTAAAAGTTATATTGTTTTTAATAAAACATGATGGTGTCCCCCTTTTTTTATTACACTATGATGCCGTCAGCCTGTTATGGCATCACTGGGACTTCGACAAAGTGTTGTACAGCTCCGTGCACTTCCAAACAATAAAATATGGTTGCTTGAAACTTCTTTTTTTCCAAAGGTCAACTTCGATCTTGCTAAATTGAAGGTCAAAGTTAAATACTTAGCTAATCATGGTAATCATGTCCCCCAAGCCCTAGCATATCATTGTGAATATTGAGGATGATCCACAAAAAATTGTGGTCAAAATCAAAATTGTGATTACTTACTCTGCCTTCAGGGAGGGGGGGGGACTTAAGAGTTTGCATCATATTATATTTATTAATTATAAACAAAGCAGTTTATTATTATATATTATATTTGGAGTTGGGAAAAGATTATTTGGCTAAAGTACATACATTTAAATTTGCATTCAATTCAATATTTTTGAGCATTCATGAATTACTTTTAAAGACAGTCAGAATATGGGTGTCATGCTGGATCTTCTGCTCAGGATTTTCAGTTTTATTAAGTTTATGGTACTTTGACTTTAGTGTGTTAGGTTATCCTTTGGATTGATTCTGCGTTCATTCTTAGGTTTACTGGTGGTAGAACTATTGCCTTATGTTGCTTGCGATTGATTTACTTTTCATCTGCTTTTTCTGATATTAGATCGAGCCAGTAGTCAGTATGTTCCCTCTGTTAAGTTGTTCATATTCATTTCCTGCTTTAATTTGATATTTAATTCTTTCTCTAATGTTGTTTTGAGTCTCACTTCCTCCCCTGTATCATTATCTTAATCGTGTGTTTGTGTTTCCCAGCTGTGTCCACTTCCCCTGATTAGCCCCCTGTGTATTGACAGTGCTATCTCGTGTTCCTTGTCAGAGTGGCTGTTATCTCTCTCTGTGTTTTCCCTGTCAGTTGGATTTTATACTCTTTTTGAATTTTATATTTGAAACTGTTTTTGCGTTTGCTTCCCTTTGTCTGCTCTATGTGGTGATGGAAGCTGTGGGTTTATGTGTGTATCTTAGCTTTGTGAGTTTAATCTATCAATACCCACATAAACCAGAAGATGTGGTCTTTTGAGAGAAGTCTCACACATTAATTTTAAGAGATTAAACATTGGGATGGAGAGCAAATAAGAATATTTCAACAGGTTTCCACTGAGGCAAAGCTTCCTGAAGCTCGTGTGTGAGCCATGTATAGACAAAGGTTGAGGCTGAGGAAAGGCATTTAGTTGCAATTAATGTTACATTAAAGGACCGTTGAAAGAATTGTGTCAATGGGGGTCCTTGGCTGTTTGCGAGAGTGTTTTTATGTGCCCTGAAAGCTTCATAAAAGGCTAACAGGAAGCAAATTTTTACTGAATATTCCTAAGCTATGTTTTCTGGTGGTTTATCACTAAAGTCATCTCATTGTCAAGGCAATATGTGGAGGAAAGTTCTTTAAGTTCAGGATTTAAACAATAATATTTTACACTAATGTTTAACAGGAAAAAAATTAAGTGATTAGGTTTTATTGAAAAGGTCAAAGGTCACATCCAGACATCTTCAACTTGACTGGTTGGCAGATGTATTATGTGTAATTATGTGTAATTTAGGTGAAATCACCCTTTTAAAAAAGGGTCTGAGTATTGCTTTAATATTTCTGCTGCAGCTCCTCTGACCTTGTTAGGTTGAGCTTCACGCTCACACTGTCTGTAATTGCATTTCTAACTTTTACCAGATTAATATACACACACAACGCACAGGCACACACACACACACGCACACACACACACACACACAGTCTCTGTGTGTGCCCTGGGGAGCAACACTGCCCAACCAATCCTCCCCCTGAAGCCGCTAAGCCACTTTTAATCATCTTTACATTTGTGAAGAACGGCAATTATGATGGAGAGAAGATTATTATTTTAGAGGTAGTTAACACTGGTTCACCTCCTACTGAGATGGAGCATTGGGGGGTGGGGGGTGGGGGTGAAGGGATGATGAGAGAATTGGAAAAAGGAGTGCAGGGAGGGAAAAATTCTAACAGCTTTCCCTCCTTTGTTCTCACAAAAATTCTTGCATCCACAGAAAATTAATAAAAAAGAATAATAGAAAATATGAAAAGAATCCAAAAGATTATTATTCTCATCTGCAGTCATTTATATTTCTATTCATGTCCTTCTGTGTGCAAATGTGCAAAGCCTAGTGTGTGGAAAGCAGCAACAAGACCACTGTAAAACACAAAACACTTAAACCAGAAACAGCATGAAAACGAGGAACTGACATGGAGTTGGGTTGCAAAGTGGCTTCAGAGGAAGCATCGTGGGTGACAGTCAGATCAACCGTGAGCAGCTGCTGATCTGTGGCCCACTTGAAACACTATCTTAGCACAGCATTACAAGCGTGACACACAAACCTTCAGAGATCCAACCAAACCCTAAAGCCGTCGTGGCCAATCAAAAGCAGTCACAATGAACTCTCGAGGCAGTATTTTAGTTTTCCTTCACCTGCATATCAACCCTAACAACCCAAACACTGTCACCTCACAACAAGAAGGTTGTGGGTTTGAATCTGCTGGCCTGATTTCTGTGTGGAGTTTAGATGTGGGAAGAAACTGGAGCATCCAGGGATAACTGGTTATTCTAAACTAGCTCGTATAAACTCGCTCTGGCCTTTAAGACAACTAGATACACAGTTGTGGTAGTGGGTTGTGGTTTGTAGCTTAACTGGAAGAAGAGATGTGGGGCAGAGTGATTTAGGGTGCACCAGTGAGATGAGAGGCACACCTGGTGTTTAATCTGTCTTTTTACATAGTAGGTGCAGGGCAAAGAGGATTCACACACACGCCTGCACATGGTGGACTGAGTTATTGTGGACAGTTTGTTTCTTTAAGCTGGACTCTTGGTCTGCCTGAACTACGTGCCAGATCATCAAAATGAAACACATTTGAACAAATTTGAAAACACTTGTCATTCACATCGAAGCATAGACGGAGATGCATGCAACACCACCGGATGCATTCTGAATGATCCCACAACCCTTCTGGCCTCAATGTGTTTCAGTCAGACTATCAGGACTCAGATTAAAGATTAAAAATAGGCCGAGGAGCAGTCTAGTATATGAGGGCATGCACCAGCCAATCAGAAAGCTGGATTTATCTGCAGCGTAACCCTTGTTATACAGTGCATGTGAACGTCAAACACTCACAGCAGGTGGGCCTGTCAGCATGAACAAGACCTGCGCACACACACACACACACACACACACACACACACACACACACACACACACACACACACACACACACACACAGAGTCACAGTGTTTCACATGGTCTCTCCTTCTCTGTCTGTCAGTGTCAGTCACACTAATGGGGTGCTGTCAGGGCATCTGAGCATTAGACAGACACAGAGAGAGAGCAGGAGAGAAAAAGGGGGGAAAGTGAGGAAGTGGATGAGTGTGGTGTCACGCTGGTGTTTACTTGATTGATTCCTCCCAGCAGACCATCACGCACACACATACACACCCTGTGTTTACCTGGTCCTTTGGGCTCAGTGTGTTCAGACTGTCTCAACATTTTTCTCAAGTTAAATGAAGATAAATGTGATAAGCAATAGGCTCTGCCCCTTCCTGAGTCTGTCTACACGCCTGAAATGGTCCAAAGTACTATTTGAGGCCTTCACTTTTATTGTTATTTGCGAAACAAGTTATAATATTTTTTTTCATGTGTGTTGCAGGTTGGTAGATATAGTTGATGAATTTTTTTGTGTGTGGGTTGACCTACTGATGTAGTTTCAGACCTTCTGTTGGAGGAAGTTACACTTTGTGCCCATTTCTGTAGATATTTTTCCTACACACAGCCTACTGAGCGAAAGCCACTGCACTCCAGACACAACCGTAGGAATAGCTGTAGAAGTGGATTGCTTAGCAATTACTCAATGCTGTGGATAGTATCCTCGCCAAACACATTAGAAAAAGCATTATCATAGATCTATCAACTTCTCATAGTAACCACATTTTTAGTATTCATATAAATTCATAATGACAAGCATCATTCTAAATAGTGATTATTTAAGTTATTTAAGTTGGGTTTTTGGCTCCTCTCACACTTTCCTCAAGTTCTTCAATTGTCCATAGTTTTCCGTGATCTCTTCCTGCCCATTCCTTCCATATCGGAGTAGCTATATCTGTCATAGTCCTCCATTAGTTTGGTTTTTTTTTTCCCTGGAGTCTCTAACTTCTGCTGAGTCCAAGAGAAGCTGAGGAAAGGTTTGTCCTCATTTAAGGACTGCCTCTTCATGCTTCCAGTATTGAATCTGTTGGCTGAATTGTGGCCCTTTTACCAGAAGCTACTACCTGTTTCCGTTGAGCTTATCCTGAAAGTGTTCTGTGAAACATTCCGTTCTTCAGCCTACCTGTCTGCTCACTCTCCACAGCTCTCAGCTCCCACAGAAAAGCAATCCAGTGACCTCTCCCTCAGGATTTCTTCCCTGACTTTTCAGGCAAACGAGAGGACTCATTTTCTGGCGCCCTCTCTGGATACACAAGTCCAAGCAGCTCCTCTGCTTGCACTAACAGCTCTCTCTTCTCTCCCAGAATCTCAAACCCTGTAGTCTGCCCAGCTCCGGAGTTACCTCAGAGTCATTGCTCACAGTTTGTATTCCCTCTGTGCATCTCTTATAGTGATGGGATTTCCGGCTCCTTTTAGAGAACCGGCTCTTTCGGCTCGACTCACTAAAAAGAGACGGCTCTTTCGGCTCCCAACCGGCTCTTCGGGTTGTTTTGTTGATTTAATTAATTTATTATTAGGCAAGGCAAGGCAAGCTTATTTATATAGCACAATTCAACAACAAGGTGATTCAAAGTGCTTTACAGAGACATTAAAAAACAAAAACAATAAAAAGCATGATTTAAAATTGATTTAAAAAACTGTAGATGAAATCAGAACAGTAGATAAAATCAGTAGTTAAAATATAAGTTTTGAAATTTAAGCTTAAGTGCGGATTTGGTGCTTTATTCAAATGCAGCTGAGAATAGGTGTGTCTTCAAATTGGATTTAAATAAACTGAGTGTTTCAGCTGACCTGAGGCTTTCTGGGAGTTTGTTCCAGATATATGGCGCATAAAAGCTGAATGCAGCTTCTCCGTTTCTGGTTCTGACTCTGGGAACTGATAAAAAACCGGATCCAGATGACCTGAGGGATCTGGAAGGTTCATACTGGGTCAGGAGGTCACTGATGTATTTTGGAGTAACAACCTCCTTCTAAACGTCAGTAAGACAAAGGAGCTGATAGTGGACTTCAGCACTAAGCAGGAGAGGAACTACCAGACCCC
>NW_005187616.1:967165-969761 GCF_000239375.1 Pundamilia nyererei | reverse complement strand
GAAAAAAAGTGCGAGAGAGAGGGTGAGAGAAAGAAAAAAAAAACCCACGGCTCCCAATAAGGAGCCGGCTTTTGTCGTTCACTTCAAAGAGCCGGCTCTAAGAGCTGGTTCGTTCGCGACCGACACATCACTAATCTCTTAAAGCTGCTAACACAGTCTATCTGAATCATACATTTGAGTCCACCATTAACAATTAGCCCACACTGCCCTTGACAACATCAGCATCATACATAGGGATCTCCGACCCCCAATTAAGGTGATCAGCTACTGGTCATTGCAATCTTACCAGTTATATGTTTGCAACAATGTTCGGGATAGTTCTATTGTTCAGTGCTCACTGTTTGTGGGAGATTTCTTCATTTGGGATCTGCCTGGCCCGGGAGCCGCCGCCAGTCCCAAAACACATCATGCCTAGATCTTTGCTTATTCCATCTCACATTCACTTTCAAGAAATACTAGCTGCATTTCTGTTAGTGAAATGATGTCTGCTACACTTGACCCAGACATAAACACCATGCCAGCTGTGTACAAATCCAACATAGTTCAGTACTGTGAACTTCACCACATCAAACTAACCAAACTGTACCAAATGGTTTAGCATGCCTGCTTAAATGCAAAGTTTGATAACACAAAATGAGTATACTTCAGTTTGTTTTACAAGATATTTCATAAAAATATAATTAAGCAATATCTGGGTTATCTGACTTAAAAACTTTGAAGTTACATTACATTTTAGATTACATTCTAACATGCTGAGCAGTCCTTACCTTTGAAACTCCCAATCCCGTCCTTCTCCTTACATCTTCCTCCATCTGTGCTGCACATTATCATTTCTTCCCCTCTCCTCCTGGGAAATACAACTGTGCATTTAGCTAGCTAACACATTTTGTAAAAAAATTGTACAGAAACAGTTTGTGTGCTGATTTTTTTTTTTTTAGATGTGTGGAAATTTGCGCACACTTTTAAAAAAGTTGCTATTTATGCTCACTCCCTTGGCAGTACTAGCTATACGCTGAAGCGCTGCTGTCACGTTTGCACGATGAACCATCACAGAGAAGAAAAGAAAAAAGGATGTGTTGGAGCTGTAAACTACGCTGTGAGATGTCTTTATATTCTTATTACTGAGCATGCAGCTCCATGCTGTCACCAAATATCTGTCTGTTAGATTTAATTGCTTATTAACTGAAGTGGCTGGAACGCTGTTTTCGCCCATTTTAGTCGCTGGTTAAAACTTTTTGTCTGAAGTTCATACAGAGAAAGTGTGACAGTGCTGCAGCTGAAATTTCAGAAAGTCCAGTATCCTTTGCATTTTCACTTTGTTATAGTTCGACTGCCTCTGACTGCTGTTAGACTTTGATATTTTGGACCAGTGTGGGTCATGTGCTTACTTTTACCCATTCTAGACTGGATTTTCTACATCTCAAATTTAAGTGTATGTAAAGAGAAATCCCACCATATTATTAGTTCTTATAAAATTGTCTCCACAGTTATTAGGGCATTGGTGCCCTTTCCAGGTTGTATAACCAACAGAAAGAACAACTATTATGTTGATAATCTTGTGTTTAGAACAATGGGTTTATTGTACAACCTATATTTAACAGCCTGTTAAAAATGCTAGAAGGTAAAGCATTTGGCATACGGACGATCAGACATATAGAACATGTCCACGTGTTGTGAACAGTCACGTTTTCAGAGTATTTACTAAATACACCGTCACCAGGCGTTGACAAGATTACCCTATTCAGGCTCTGCCACGTGTAGCTGACCTTGGACAGGGGTGGTAAAAATACACACTTTCATCACTTACTTGTGTTAAAAATACTCTAAATGAAGCTGAAGTACTGATCTAACTTCTTTACTCAAGTGAAGGTGAAAAGTACAGGCTTTGAAATGAAAGAGGGAAAAAGTGATTTGGGCGACAGTTTTTTTTCTTTTCTTTTTTTCTTTTTGTCAGGCTAACAAAACCTCAAGTCATATTATAATAAAAAAGGAATATAAGTTTTTATTTCAACTCTAATGCTAATGAGTGTACTCAACTTCAACATATTATGTAGAATAAAGAAAACACAAAGGGAATTAAAGGATCCGGCTGTACGTGTGGTTTCCTGCGGTGTAAACGGGTGAAAGCTGTGGGAGACCTAAAATCGTCTGTGGTGGTGCAGTGTGGGGAAAAGCAAAGAAATAAGCCACAATGATTTCTTCTGTGAGCTCCAGTAGGTTCTGGGTGCAGACAGTGATCAGCTGATCTGCGCTGCTGCCAGTCTTAATTAATAACTTAACTTTCCAACACCCACACATGTACAGTTAGTATAAAAATGTACAATCAATGATTGTAATTGTAATCCAATGAGCAAATGTAAAAGCTGTAAAATGTAAAAGCTTGCTTGAGTTTAAATTGACGTCTGTGACCATGAACACTAAAACTTCACCATATTACTGCACTATTTCCATGCAAGCCATGTTAAACTTAATTACTTTATCAACATCATCTATAGAACTGTCTAATTACAGTTTTTTCTGAATGCTTAAACCCTAACTGTGATTCCTGTAGCACAATCTCTAAAACTATTCAGACTTATAGCAAAACCACTCACTG
>NW_005187616.1:953158-966142 GCF_000239375.1 Pundamilia nyererei | reverse complement strand
TTTTCTTATTTGTGTGAAGAGTTTTGCAAAATTAGCCAATAGTTACAAAAAATGTACTTAAGCAATCAGAAAAAACTGTCATAGCCTAGCGCTCTCTAGTAAGGACTCCAGGCACTCGTAAGTAATCCTCTAATTTATGTTATTGTATGTCAGTCAGTAATATCCATCATTCCTATTAGTTGCTTGAGTTGCTCACCTCAAAGTTAAAATAAGTTTAAGGTGGTATCTGCACCCCACCCTTTTTTGTACCAGTTATTTCACATGGAAAGTTACTGGATGTTGATATCTGGCGGTCTGTGGTAAACTGATGAGTTTCCTAAAGTGGAAATGCAGTTCCCAGTTCAATTTTTCCTGTATTGATTTTGTTAAAATAAATATTTACAAAAGGCTAATAGTGATAATTAAGGCTAATTTCAGAATATATGTTTTTGGTTGATTTTTGATTCTGCAACTCTGCAACCATGTCCGAACATATCTGGGTCACCATTTTTAACTTTTTTCAAAAAGTTTGTTGACTTTAAATAAAGTGATTTATCAACATTTGTGCACAGCAGCTTCATTACCAGCTCAGTCCTGAGTGTTGAGACTGTGCTTTTTCCCCAGTGTGTCCCTCTGTGCTGCCTTGCAGGTCCCTGCTTGCTGGAGTTAATCAGTTCACCTGGGAACACCTGGCCAGTCTCCCTGGAGCATTAAAAACGTGGCCTTCACTCTGCATATTCTCTCTCCGTGTTATCTGTCGGTTGGTTTTGAAATCAAACCTGCTGACCAATCAGTTCTCTTAAAAAAAAATAGTGTAGACGTTTTTCATTAGCATCAAAAGTCTTTGCCTTTCCGGCAGCAATAAGTAATAAAGAAAAATGCAATTCTAGGAATTCAAACATTAATTACTTGATTTTTGTATTTTTTTTAATACTTTCTTTTTATTGTTTTTCTTTAAACATTATACAGGGGGGTAGGGGGTAACAACAAAACAGAACAAAAAAAAGATAAATACAAGGGTAAAAAAACAAAAACATGTTGGATCACCTTGTTTCTACAATTTGATCATTTCTCGTTATCAATGTGTTGGTTTTTATCCTGTTGGGTTTATGTACTCAGTCCATTTCTCCCACTTTTGATGGTATTGATCTTCCTGAGTCCTTATTCTGTAGGTCACTTGTTCTATAATTTTGATCCATTCATCCTGTGATGGTGGGTCTAGTTTTGTATTTTTTTGGTGCGTGTTTACAAGCAGAGCCCTATTTGTATTTTTGAAACTACTGTCAAATTTGTAAGGATGCTAAGCCTGTATTTGAATTATGTTCGTATTTTATCTTAACACTGGGGTTTGCAGTGTTTTTGTCAATGTCTAGTCATGGTTGAGAAATAATTTATAGTTTTTTCTGATTGCTTAAGTACATTTTTTGTAACTATTGGCTAATTTTGCAAAACTCTTCACACAAATAAGAAAACCTGTCACCCAATAATCAAAACATTGTAGTTCTCTTGCAAAAGCAAACACAGCTGGATTAACTCCTCACACCTTCGTAAAAATGGTGTTTCCGTATCAAACGGTACACACAAGCCATCATCTACTAAGCACACAATGCGCCAACTGCACACTGATGGTATGAATACAAAACACATCTGGCTTTTGCTTTCTCTGTGCACAAGGTAGGCTATGTCAGTTTGAGCTCATACTTCTGTCATAGATCCATAAGCATAGAGGGATCCAAACTTCAAGTACTGGTGTTTATTCAAACACATCAAAACAAACACAAGTGTTTATTTCCAAGTATAGGATTATTTGCAATCGCCATAATGACTATATGGGTTACTTGGTCTGCAGTGAACATGCTTCCTCTGCCCCCAGCATCTGGTCATCTAGCAATTCTGTAAAGTAACAATTTCAGTATTTTTACATCAATGGTATTGGTGTGTTTCTCATTGGCATATGGCAGTGCTACAAATCTTTGTGCGAAGTGACTGTACTCACCGATTCTCATTTCAAGATGTCCTTATGGTGCTTGCTACAGTGTAGCGGCTCGAGTTAGGCTGGACCCGTTGGCCAGCTACCCTCAGGGTCATTCCACGGTTGATTACATGGTCCACTATTGTAGCTCTGATGTCATCAGCAATTCTATTTCTTACTCTTCCTACCCTTCCTCTCCCCCCTCCTCATCTTCCTCTCCCCCCTCCTCGTTTTCCTCTTGCTCCTGCTTGTCCTTGTCGTCCTCTTCATCCTACTTCTTCACCTCCACGTCCTCTTCCTCGGCTTCCTCTACTTCTCACTCTTTCTGCTCCCTCCATTGTACTCCGCACACACAGCTTACCTGTATTATAGTGCTTAGGCTGATTGCAAAGTGAACTAATTATCTAAAAAAGTTTTCACATGTGAAAGTGTGCCAGACAGTTGGCAAATTAGTGTTAATGATAGCCATACATGTGTATACTTTTGCTAGGAGTGTGTTGGAAATTTGGTAATTGAGTGTTGTGCAGTGAATTGTGCCTACAGTTTTGCAAAGTGTGTGTTACAAAATTGCAAACTGAGTGCAAAGCAGTTTTTGTGCTTTTAGTTTTGCAAACTCAGTGAGTGGTTTTGCTATAAGTCTGAATAGTTTTAGAGATTGTGCTACAGGAATCACAGTTAGGGTTTAAGCATTCAGAAAAAACTGTAATTAGACAGTTCTATAGATGATGTTGATAAAGTAATTAAGTTTAACATGGCTTGCATGGAAATAGTGCAGTAATATGGTGAAGTTTTAGTGTTCATGGTCACAGACGTCAATTTAAACTCAAGCAAGCTTTTACATTTTACAGCTTTTACATTTGCTCATTGGATTACAATTACAATCATTGATTGTACATTTTTATACTAACTGTACATGTGTGGGTGTTGGAAAGTTAAGTTATTAATTAAGACTGGCAGCAGCGCAGATCAGCTGATCACTGTCTGCACCCAGAACCTACTGGAGCTCACAGAAGAAATCATTGTGGCTTATTTCTTTGCTTTTCCCCACACTGCACCACCACAGACGATTTTAGGTCTCCCACAGCTTTCACCCGTTTACACCGCAGGAAACCACACGTACAGCCGGATCCTTTAATTCCCTTTGTGTTTTCTTTATTCTACATAATATGTTGAAGTTGAGTACACTCATTAGCATTAGAGTTGAAATAAAAACTTATATTCCTTTTTTATTATAATATGACTTGAGGTTTTGTTAGCCTGACAAAAAGAAAAAAAGAAAAGAAAAAAAACTGTCGCCCAAATCAGCTTTAATCAAAAATAATGTTTTTATTGCTAAAAGATAATTACATTTGAGAACTCATGGATAACAACAGTATTTATTTTGTTGCTGAAGAAAAGCAGAAACAGGAAAACATCTTTTGATGAGATGCTGAATTTTTGTTATTTATTTACATTCTTGAATTGAAAAATTAGTTTGGTTGAGTGTTAAACTTGATAAATTTCTGATTTCTAAAATCTGTGCTGGTTTCAAATTTTTTTCATGAGGTGGTCAAATAAAGACACTGCACCTGCTGTGGAAAATTTAACAATAACCAGCAACACACCCAGTGAGTTTGATTTGAAGTGGGTTTAATAAACACATTGCAATGTGGAGAGAGCATCCCAGTGAAACACCAGGACCATCTCTCAATTGTAGCCACCGCCCTTACATCTTATATACGCAGACACAGACACTCTTAAACAAAGAACATAACACAGCAGATCAATTATTAGCAGATCCTTAACTGTTCAGTCTAAGAAAAGCTCCGCCCAACCGTCACCTCCTTTAAAACAGGATGTCCAGAGCCCTCAAGAGGAAAATGAGTCTGCTGTGAAGGTGCAATAAAACTTGGGCAGGAGTGCTCTTACTATACTAAAGTGATATGGTTAAGACATGTGATTAGTACATCTGCCACCACACACCTCTTGCACCAAATGTCTTGTTAGACTTTCTAGCAAGAGAAAGACTGTATTCAAGAACTGTTTTCTGCTATTCATACAATATGATACAATAAAGCAAAAGAATAAGAGGAAAAAAATGCACCAAACTGATGACAAACTCCTGTTTCTTATTCTACAGAGCTCAAGCATCCCTGGGTTTAGCATGCTGACATCAGATACAGAAGTGATATTTGTAACCGCATTAAATTTTATTTTATAAAATGTTATAAATATTATAAAAAGCTTATAATATCTGGCTAATTTCCAAAGCTTGATGCTGATCTCAGTTACCTCCTTCCCTGTCCAGAGATTTGCAGATGTAGATCAGCTGCGAATGATGCTGATTTTCTGTCTGAGATATAAAAACATACTTTAGTGGAGTTTTGTTTAGTTTGCTTAGTTTTTTAATCAATGTAATTTTGTGCTGTTGAAAATTGAGCTTAATACTAATTATTAAATCTTAAAGTTAAATGGCACAGCTGCCCAAACAGCACTACAGGGTTATCATTTTGGTATGTTAAACCATTTGAACTGTTTGGTCACGTTTGATGAGGAAACCATGACACTCATGATTTTGTGCCCATTTCATTAAAAGAAATATTACAATATCCTTGTAAAACTATATTTTAAACAATATAAATTTTTAAACAAATATTGGACCGTTCTGGGTAATGAATTATACTTTTGGGAGAAGAAAAACCACACACACACACCACCACACACAATGCCTTAGACACAAACATTAACAATGTTTGTGTCAACAATTATTATCCATCAGATTCCCCGAGTCTTAATGACAGAACTGTGATAGATGATGCGTGACTTGTCAATTGTGTTGACGCAGATCACTTATCAGCATAATTGTATGAATTGTTTTCTTGAAAGGTTATATGATGCATTGCTTTGATTACAGGACAGAGGATGCTGCATCTTCTTCTTCTTCTGCTAAAGGTGGTGATTAACTCGTTGACCTCAAAGCGTATTTATTCTCTATGTTGTCAGTGCAAACACTCTTGGTTTACCTGTCCAAGTCAAAGACTCGTGTGTGACTGTGGATTTGTATTCACACTAACATCTATGTGTGTGTTTGTGAGAGTGTGTGTTCTTTAGAGTAAGAAAGCTGATGCTGTCTGCAGTGGAGGGTATTTTATCCTGACTCATTACAGTGTTGTGTCGGGTCGTCACCTTCACCGGCGAGGCCTCGCAGGTTAACAAAGGGATGATGTGACGGATTACAATGCAGGCACAGATGGTGTGTATACACACACACCCATACTCATACACACACACACAGGTTTGTGAGGACGTGTTTCATAAACATGCACTGTATATTACAAGGATTCAGGGACCATTATTAAAATGTATATAACTGCTAACTGGTTACTATTTACAACCTTTTACAGGTATTATAAGAGATTCTGAAATACAGTAGATTTAAGCTTGTGTTGCTGCAAATAAACTGTTTATATGACAGTTTAAAAGACAAAAGGATACTCAAAAAGAAATTCCAACAAAAAGACAGACAAGAAATGCCAATAAGAGATGAAATAAAATGTAATTTCAGGCGGACTTAAAGCAGAAAGAAAGAAAGAAAGAAAGAAAGAAAGAAAGAAAGAAAGAAAGAAAGAAAGAAAGGAGAAAAAAAAAGAAATACAGCAGAAAAACAACAGTTCTTTAAGCAATCATGAGAAAAAAATAATTGTTTATCAGAGTTAAAGTTAATTTATTGTTTAGAAGTGAAGGCAGGATCTCTATTTATACTGGCGAACCCAGTGTCATAACAGTGTCATGAGTGGATCAGAAGGAGTCTGAATTCAGACTCAATCATTGCAGTTTATTTACAAATAGAAAATTCTTTATGTTGTCAGGTGAAGACCTTATAATAACTGAGGGAAACTGTCAACATTTAGACAGCCACCTATGCGCAAGCACTTAGCAACAATGGAAAGAAAAAAAACTCCCTTTTGACAGGAAGAAACCTCCAGCAGACTCATGGAGCTCCATGCCTGTGGCCATTACAATTTGGGGTGAGGGGTGGGAGACGGGACAAAGATGAGATAATGAAGTGAGCCAGAGATTAATATTAAGTAATGATTAAATGCTGTCACGGCGGGGATCGCCAGTGCGGACCCAAAAGCAGACACGGGAGAAATGAACTGGTGTTTAAACAAAAAGGCCGCTTTCATTCCGGCTGATACAAAAAACAGAAAAACAAGGCAAGGCGAAACTAAACTGAAACCTAAAGTAACTGTGAAAACCATGACAAGAGACAAGAACATGAAACTAAACAGGAACAGAATAATGCAACTATGAAATAAGCCAAACCTGAGCATGAACAGTGGGAAGTGAAAACTCTGTGACTTGATATAACCTGACATGAAGACAAACAGACGACCCAACAAAGATCAGAGGGAAGACAGAGAACATAAATACACAGAAGGGTAATCAGGAAACACCTGGGGAGATACAGGTGGCACAATGATCATGAAGCCAAAGGGGAAAGTACAACTAAACACACTGAACATGGAAGCACCAGACCTTTCAAAATAAAACAGGAAACATGGAGAGACATGAACTAACACGCAAGCCTGACACGAGAGACAGAGAGAGGGAGCGAGAGAGGGAGAGGGACAGAGGAGAGAGACACAAACAGAAAAGGACTCATAAACAAGGAGACATAGGTGAAACATAAACTAGACTAAAACTCAACTAAATCCTAACTAATAATAACAACACAAGAACTTAACATATTTCCAATATAATATAAGAAATCAAAAATACAAAATAAACTCAAAATGCTGGGTCACAGAGCACCTAACACCTAATAAATGCAGAGTGGTGTATGAACACATAAAGCGTTATTGTTACGTTCATTCACCTTTTTGATTTAAGTGTTTCTTCATCACTGCGGGAGTCATTTGAATTTCTTGGTTTGGTTACAGGAATTCTGCAGAGGGAGAAAAAATGGGTAAGTGAGGGTCTGGAAGGATTTGGAACAAGTCTAACAGTGAGTGAAGAGAATGCTTACTTGGCAGCAAGGAAGATAGAAGTTTGGGGAGGGTATCTTCACAGGTAGGCAGGTTCAGAGTGTGAGTGAGCAATGGTGGAGAGTGGGTGGGCAGGTGACTACTACACTTATGAGTTACAGAAATCTTGGAAACAGGACTGGCAGCAGCAGACATGAAACAGAGCAGGAATCCAAGCATTCAAAAGTGTACTCATTAGAATCCAGCCTTCAAACACTCTCAGCTTGATTATGCTAATTCACAGCAGGTGCAATAGAATAGGCCCACATAGTAATCCACCCAACGGCGGAGCCACAGGTCCACCTGAAACTTAGGTTTACTGAAAAAAGACATAAATCAATAGCAAACTATAACCCAGCCTGCCTCAGCCATGGCACCCAGGTATTGCAGGTAATGTGGCCTTTAAAGTAGGATAGCAATGCTAATGAAACAAATGAGCCAGCAGCACACAGGGGAGACTCAACAGATGCTATGACAATGACAGAAGGGGAGGAGAGGAATATTTAAAGATATCAGGGTAAAAGGAAACAAGGCAAACGAGACTACTGAGGACAGTGAAGACAAGAAGAAGACGGAAGTAAAACTAAGCATGAGACACAAGAGACAAAAAAATCCATCCATCTATCCATCCATCCAGTTTTTCCCCTTCCAAAAAAAATCTACAAAACGAAAAACAGGAAGAAAGAAAAGACCCCTAAACAGGGAACTGAAGTTGATTGGATGGGAAAGACATATTGGAAAGAGACAAAAAACACTGAGGGAATAAATAAACACTGATGTGAAACTGAAATTAGAACTAAGAATTAACAGCTCAAATGACTAAGGAACTGTATGAAAATCACAACATAAATATAGAAGACGAACAATAATGCTCCAGAACCTCAAAACCTTGGACCCAAGACCCAGGACCATGACGAGAAGCAATGTGGGTTTGCTGTTGGCAAAATGAAGAGTGTTTTGGCGGTTTAATGTTGAGTGAGTATGTATGGTAGAACTGAAAACAACAGCATTCATGTGGTGATTTCACTGCGCTTCAGTTGAATTACATTTATCCAGGTTACTCGTACAGTTTTACTGACGTGTGTTTTGTCTTATAACAAACGGGTTTCTGGTAATCTGATAAAGAAGCTGTTTACATTTTAAAGTGTTTCCTTGTTAGTGGTGCAGAATAAATGCTGTTGGCTTACTGTTGCAGGGCTTGTAGCCACACCACTCCCTGACACACATATCATAATGTATTATATTGTATGATTAGAGTCCTGTATGGTTGTTAACCTGGTAACCAGTTTAATGCAATGTGTTTATTTGAAGCATTCTGGTGCTTTCTATCCATCCTCCAGGCACCTGTCATTTCTGAATCTGGTCACCTTTAACTAATCACATTTACTGCTGTTAGCTCTTTGCTTTTTATGTCACTTGCTGTTTTCATGCAGCTGTAGCACCAGTTTGTTAACTTTGTTTCTCCTTCCCTTTGGTGTAACACCAGAACTCCGACAGCCCACCAGCTACTGTCAGTCAATCAGACATCCCACGTGCACATGTGACCTCTGGAGGACTCACACATTCACTGACTGACAGCTCAGTAATTTTACCAGTCAAGCTGCTTAGCTGCTTGCTTTTTTCCCCCATTTCCCTCAGCTGTTAGAATTAATAGGCAGTACATTTATATTTATACTTTATAATAAGAATCTTCTCTCTCCTGTAAGGGGCATTTTTTGAGAAGAGGTGCTCAAAAACGACTTTTTTTCTTTGTGCCAGAACATTTTAAGCAATTTGTGATTCATGCATCACAGGTTCTCCAGGATGTGCTTGAACCGTGTTCAACACAAGTATTTAAAATAATTTTCAAACTCCTGCAGCAGTGTGGAGGTCCTGAAAGCTTTGATTTTCCTCTGTTGAGACAAGCTTTTTAGTCTGAATAATGTTCAAACAGAGACTCGTCGGCTGTTGTTTCCTTTCAGCAGCTGTGAGCAGCGTTCAGCCGCAGGATGAAGAGCGGAAAATGAAGGTCAGACATCTAATTGATGTTTTAATTAACTTATTAACCATGCAGCTCTTTGTAATTCCAAAAGGACGACTTTGACTGCATGACAACAACGTTGGAGTGAACAGAAGCAGCAGCAGCAACAGCAGCCGGGGTGAGGCTGAACCACATACTGAGCAAAAACCATTTGTGATGCTTGGTAGTAACAGTGAAGTTAATAATGAAAAGGTGACACTTGCTTGTTGGGTTATTAAAGGATATACTGTGTTCTATATGAAATGCATAAAATCTTCTTTGGCAACCCTTTTATTGTTAAATATAAACACACTACAAAGCTATGTTAATATACTGAACTGTTTATGTTGAGATGTCGAGGTCATTAAAGGTACAAGTGCTCTGCTGCATGCATAGTGCTGACTATATGTTTTTTAACACTTGCTTTAAAGTACCATGTCTGTATTTTGCTGCAATTTATTATGAAGTACATTAGTTAACCCAGAGGCTTCATTATGCCTCACTGGGAAGAAATGTAAGTGTTTCAACGCAACAAAATACTGACAGATGGGCAAAATAAGCCCTATAAGTGGCAAAAAATGACAAAAATAGTATGAAACTGAATCAAATTGTGCAGAAGTTGCCATGTGCAGACAAATACAGAACTGTGGTGACAGTCTGTCCCTGACAAAGCTGTGAGTCACAGAGTAACTGTGTGGAGGGTCAAGTTCCAAAACCAAAAAGGGAGAGAAAAGAATCCCTTCATAAGTAGGCGTACACACAGTTTCTAAAGGCAGGTGGGGAACTAGACACAGCTGAACAGTTGAAAACAGTCACAGCAGAATAAAGACCAAAGGAAACACATACAGACATAAATATTGGCAATTAACTAACTTAAGTACTAAGTACAAGCGACCAAGACATAAACACAGAAACAAGCGAGAGAGGAACAGAGGGGACCGCACTGAGGGAACACAAATTACTCAAAGAAGGAAACAATGCTAAATACAAATCAATAATGAGGGCTCGGATGTTCATCTAAGCAGGCATCCAGAGCTCAATAAAAAACTACACATTAAAAAGAACAATAAAACCACTATAAAACTGAAGAATAACAGTGGAAACATGAACCAAAACACGGGTTTGTAAAACAGCTCATTAACAGGAAATCCAGGGGGGAAAAACTCACTTTGAGAATGATAAGCTCCAAATAGGAATCCAAAACTTATAAATATATATACTGGGACATGCCACTGGATGGAGCTGTTTCTTAGGGGGTACCCCTGAAAGCGCAAGGGATGATGGGGATCTACAGAGACATTCACGGAAGTGCTAGCTTGCATTGCTGTAACGTGGGCGTGCAATGCCATGTTTTCGCTGTGTGGTCTGTTTAAGCACGAAGTGTGGAACAGTTAAGACACCAGGTGTTGCTATGACCGACTTCGCTGTTCATCTTATAGGAATCTGTATTCCATTTTTCTGCTGGATTAAGACACTGTATGTATTTGAGTTCACACCTGTATTATAATATCTCTGTGTGTAAGAAAAATTTACTGTTGTTAACTTTGGCTCTGTTGGCTCACTGTTGGCTCTGTATTTTAGCAGGAGAAGCCACTACAGTTATTTTTGCACTGCTAAGTTTGTTTGGTTTCTGGATGGGTTTACATCAGTCACGAATTGACACCCTGAAAAGTTGGGATAATAACCTGAAGTAGCAGTGGGTTACCAGTGCACAAAGCTGTTACTGGATGAGAACTGTCTGTACAACTTTTATTTCCTTATTTTTATAACCTTTTTATTTTCTTCTGAACACTTACTTTATAATTCAAATTAAAAGAACCCCAAAGATAATCTGTGTTCAACGTGGTTTGGTTTTAGGGAAAGGTTCAAGTTTGGCCTGATTAGCCTCTGAACAGCCATCAGGTCACAAAACTGTTTAGGAGTAGGGGTGAGGGTAGGTTAGATTAGCATCTACCACATTTCTATGTCATTTCTTATATTTGGGAATATCAAAGTGCAGTCTCCAAAATCTAATGTGATGATAGCTGCGCTTTGCCATTCTTGTTTAGCATTTGCCTGAAATGCAATCCTAACCGTAAGTGGGACACTGATGGATTCAAAGTCATTACGATTCTTCAAGGAATGAGTATTTCCTTCATCAAGTTGTTTCCCATAAATCTCTCTCCCTCACCTGTGGTAGGTTACTGCATAACTGGCATCACATTAGAAAAGTCCAATTAATCATTCAAATCAGTAGCATTTCTGGGCAGCAACGTTTAACCATCTAGTGGTCCCTAGCACCCGTGTAAACAAAAAATATCCACCCCAGCAACACCGTGCTCACCCTGATGCCGTCTGGCAAGTGGCACGTATCTATAACTGCTGTACCAACACACCTTGGAACAGTCAGGTTTGCCTCAGGTTGCAGGGCTACATATCTAATCCTCCACACTTCATGGAAAATACTTGTTATTCATGACTAAATTATACATTCTTTTTTAGCAGCATAGAGGGAACTATAGCTGCAGCACTGTTGGTCAAGCTTGTGTTGCATAATAATAAATTACCTTGAATGTTTGATGTTGTCTGGTAAGCTTGCTATATAAACCATAAGTGTTTAAAATCAGAGTGAGTGGGAAGTCTTTTCTATCTTTTCCCAATGTAAGGAATCCACAGAGCTCTTTGAAAAAACATTTTTATCAACTCACTGAAAGTGATTTTTGAAAGAAAATAGCACTGACATTTAGGATGATCTAGATATTACTAAAAGACCTCAAGCAAAAACTTCACCCATTGAACCCGTTGCCATAACAACCTTTATTACCTCATCCAAAACCCTAGAGAGTGGTAGCGCGTGCGCACACACACACACACACACGCGCACGAAGCCTGTATGTGCACAATTTCATTATCATTCGCATGCTCACGCTCCATCAGTGACATCCGTCCCATTTCTCAGGCACCAGCACCACATCAGTGTTTGAATGTTGCAGAATCCATCATCCAATCAGCTCTGCTGGCCCAGGAAAGATCGGAGCAGCTCTATAGAGAGCCAAATGATGCCATCGCAATGAAAATGACTGCAGTTTATCTAGCGAGTGCTCATGAGATAGTCTTTAATGAATAGCTGTGAATGGAGTAAAACAGCCAACAGCTATGACCTCTGGTTTTACTTACAGTGAAGCTGATGTGGTCGATGACATAATAGCATTCTGCTTGTTTCTGCTAAATGTTAGCAATTTCTGAATACTAATAAAACAATAATTAAGAAGCAAAATTAACAATTAAAAAACAAACTAATAATTTCTGTTAGTTTAAAACAGAAATTGTGAAACATGCTACTTCAGCAGGTTTCGATGGTTAATGGCAACTGCTTGTTGGATTTCTGAGACGACAGTTTGTGCCTAAGGAGCTTATCCTTGTGATCAAATTCAGTGGTCACATAATGGGATAAAATGAGTGGATAGGTAGATTCAAAGTCAGAACAATCAACTCGGCCCTAAAAAGTCATCAAAAAGATAAACTTCTACTACACACAGAGTTTCACGATAGTCTCATTCATTCAAAAACTGTCAGTCCAGTGCAGGTTCAGGAATGATATATCTCCAGTCCATGCTAAATCACTGTTTTGTTTTGTTTTTTAAACAGTTAACCAATAAGTAGTAGTAATAAACCAATGTGACCCATAATAAAAGCCTAAAACATGGGTTTGAGGTGATCACGACAGTGGTATCAGCTTTCTCTGTTAAGCTGGGCTTTCTGCTTCTGGCTCTGTGCACGTTCACATAAAAGGGAAGGTGATGTTTAAAAGATGTTTAATTAACTCTGAGTTCATTGACTTTGGTTTGGCAGCTCTGAGTTTTCAGTTCTGGAACAGGTGATCAGAGTAAGTTTAATCAACTCTGAGTATGTTCCTCTTGATAACATGTGTGAGTAGCAAAAGAAAGTCATCATCAATGGAAGCCAATACCACAAATCAATATAATGCATAGCAACCAGTTTATATGTGTGTAAACATATATATGTATATGTATATATATATATATATA
>NW_005187616.1:951684-952972 GCF_000239375.1 Pundamilia nyererei | reverse complement strand
ATCCAAGAAAGGGTCTCCAGTATGAAGAGTTGGACAGCTCTAGGCCCCGACATGGTTCATGCCTACTGGCTGAAGAAGCTGACTGCACTCCATGAGTACCTGGCAGCACAAATGAACCAGCTGCTAGTTGATGAGAGACACCCAGAATGGCTAACCGAAGGCTGGACAGTCCTGATCCTCAAGGATCCCAAGAAGGGACCAGTTCCATCCAACTACCGGCCAATAACCTGCCTCAGTACCACATGGAAGCTCCTGTCAGGCATTATAGCAGCTAAGATGAACCCACACATGGGTCATGAGTGGGGCACAGAAAGGGATTGGGAAGAATACCAGAGGCGCAAAACACCAGCTACTGGTAGACCAACCAGTCGCCCGAGACTGCAAGACTAGGCTGACCAGCCTGTGCACTGCCTGGATTGATTACAAGAAGGCCTATGACTCAATGCCCCACAGCTGGATACTGGAATGCTTAGAATTGTACAAGATCAATGGGACATTAAGAGCCTTCATCAGGAACTCAATGGGGATGTGGCGTACAACACTAGAGGCGAACTTCAAGCCCATAGCACAAGTCACCATCAAGTGTGTCAAATCCCCACACCACCAGGATATACAGCAATGACATCAGAATGTCGTTCGGACTGGAGAAGTGTAGTCAGATGATAACAAAGAGAGGGCAGAATGTCAGAACTGAGGGGATTGAACTACCAGAAAGCAACATTGCAGACATAGAGGACAGCTACAAGTACCTGGGGATCCCACAGGCAAATGGAAACCACAAAGAAGCCGCTAGGAAAGCTGCAACCACTAAGTACCTGCAGAGAGTCAGGTAAGTCCTGAGGAGTCAGCTGAACGGTAAGAACAAGATCCGGGCTATCAACACCTACGCCCTGCCCGGGATAATAAACTGGCCAAAGGGGAGATAAAAGCCACTGACATCAAGACCAGGAAGCTCCTGACCATGCATGAAGGGTTTCATCCATACAGCACCCTGAGGCTGTATGCTAAGTAGAAGGAAGGACTGGTGAGTGTCAGCACCACAGTCAAGGATGAGACAACAGACATCCACAAATGCATCAGGAAGATGGCCCCAACTGACAGCCTAATTCCTAAACTACCTTTCAGATAAGACCACAGCATTAAGATCCTCATATCTACCCACTGAAGACACATCCTTAATGTCCGAATCCCTGGCGGTACTAGAACAGTTTGAATCTGTCTCCTTTTCGACCCTTAAGGAAATAATAGCCCAAACGAAAAATTCTAATTCCCGCCATGATGTGCTTCC
>NW_005187616.1:946058-950048 GCF_000239375.1 Pundamilia nyererei | reverse complement strand
TGACAGCGTGCTCAGTAAATACCTCAGGCAGCAGAAACCCAAGAAAGAGGAGGAACCATCATGGAGGGACAGGCCCCTGCACGGTATGTACCACCGGCAGATAGAGGAGGTGGCTGACATCCAGAAATCCTACGAGTGGTTGGACAAAGTTGGACTGAAAGACAGCACGGAGGCACTAATCATGGCAGCACAGGAACAAGCTCTGAGCACAAGATCCATAGAGGCTGGAGTCTGGAGTAAGACCTCAGGTGCAGGCTGTGTAAAGATGCCCCTGAGACAATCCTGCACATAACAGCAGGGTGTAAGATGCTAGCTGGCAGGGCATGCATGGAACACCATAACCAAGTGGCCGGCATAGTGCACAGGAACATCTGTGCCGAGTATGGCCTGGAAGTCCCGAGGTCAAAATGGGAGATGCCCCCAAGGGTGGTGGAGAATGACCAAGCTAAGATGCTGTGGGACTTCCAGATACAGACGGACAAAATGGTGGTGGCCAACCAACCAGACATATTGGTGGTAGACAAGCAGAAGAAGACGGCCGTAGTGATCGATGTAGCGGTTCCGAATGACAGCAACATCAGGAAGAAGGAACACGAGAAATACCAACGGCTCAGAGAAGAGCTCAAGAATTTGTATTTCAGCTGTTTCACATTCAGCTGAAATACACAGCAGTCTTCTGAGTCTTTAATAAATGTGAAGTTTTATCAGTAATGGTAAATGTATTAAAAGAAAGGACTCAGGATTTATAGAGCTAGCTTATATATATTTAGCTTAATTTTATCTGGAAGAGTGAATTGTTTTGAATAAGGAAGACTCGCAGCAGTTGCTTTTAAAAAAGTGACTTTTAAATTGATCCAAATGTATGAGAGACACAAGTCTTTAAGTTATTTCAGCCTCATCATCCCATCATCTCCAAGATCCAGCTGTGACAAATATTTTCCATCAGTGTGATCGACAACAACGCAACACAACAAATGACTGATTAGTAATAGTGTGTTGTTGTCTAAAGCTTTATATAGTTTTATATAGATTACTTAACTCTATTTCTGGAACAGAAAATCTATGTTTCCTTCATCTCTGGCTTAACAAAATCTGAACTGTTAGCTAAACCTGCTTCCTGAAATAGGTCCCAGAAATTCAAAGTGCATGAAATGAAGTGACAAATTAAATTCATAATAGCCAACACACCAGCAGAGAACACAGATGAACAACAATAGATATTGAGATAAAGACCGAGGGGGAAACAGTGCTATTTATACACCGATGGGTAAATCAGGAAATTGGATGCAAGAAGGTAATGAGACACAGGTGAAGATATTCAACCATCATCATTTCCAAAAATGTCCTTTTCTCTACCTCCAGAATTTAGGGCTACAGTGATTGCATATGATGACCTGAGCTCAGAAGGTTAAAGCATCCATGGCTGTGCTCAGATGGTAGGAAATGTTCATGAGAGCTTCTCTTG
This sequence comes from Pundamilia nyererei, assembly GCF_000239375.1. Taxonomy (NCBI): domain Eukaryota; kingdom Metazoa; phylum Chordata; class Actinopteri; order Cichliformes; family Cichlidae; genus Pundamilia; species Pundamilia nyererei. The sequence goes on along the minus strand of NW_005187616.1, from coordinate 948,583 downwards.
ACTTCATAAAAATAAACTTTTTGGCAATAAGAGTGAGCTGGTGGATGCAGGAAGCTAAAAGAGTTTGATCCGCAGGGTGCTGGGGTCAGCCTTAAGGATAGGGTATTAAGTTCAGATATCCTTATTGCCTTCTTCCACACCCTGAAATTGCCTGTTCAGTGACCCAAACCAGAAGGGCCCAGAGTTGTGCTCTTTGATGGCTGTGAAAACACAACGGACCCAATCAGAGGTTTGTAAGAATGAGCAATTTTTGTGCCACAGAGAGAAAAATAGGAAAGGAAAAATGTTCCATGGAAAGTATGAGATGGGGAAGCCACACAGGTTGCTGTATATCAGTTTATAGAAATAAGACCTCTGAAATCGATTTATTTTTTTATAAAGATGATTAATGTGAAGGTGACTCTGTTCCTAGAAACCACACACTGAGCAGGACTACCTGCCTCAGCTCACCACTACTGTTAAGAAACTGATTAGGTATGAATAATTGAGTGATAACCCCGTTACTTAAGTAGATTTGTGTCTTTTCACCACATTTTCATTCCCGAAGCATCAGACTCTGCTGTCTCACCCACAGGGTCCCCCTTTGGCGTCTCTATAGCAGCGCACTGGGTTTGCAATCAAACCCGACATTAAACCACCTGCAGCAATATCAGACACTTTGAGCTCTGACATTCCCACTGGGAGGATTTGGTTTCTGGAACTGTAAATTCCACTTTCAGGGGTTTCCTTTGATTATGCCATCAATTCTACTCAAGACAAAAACACAGGCCTGTGACAGGGTTATACTACGGTCACCAGGTGCAAATATTTCAACTGAAATTATAATAGTTTAAAGAAATAAACAATATGTGGAGTCCCCAGTGTTACAGTGGCACCACTCGGCACTTTATTATAACATTAAACAACAACAATGTATTAAGAATCAATAAAAGTGTAAAATGTAGACTAAATCCAACAGGAAGCTCACCTGATATAAGATTATAAGATATAAGATTATCCTGGGACATATAAGGAAATATTTTTGGTTAATTCACCAGAGAGACCCTGCATTAGAAGGTCTCGTGTTTTATCATTCACATCCCGATTGTGCAATCATGCATTCAGACATCAATAACAGTGCAGCAGATAACTGAAAAAAAATCTTTCAAAAAGTGGATACAAGTGCCAAAATTTGCAACAGAATGAGTTAAAAAATAAATCTTATGCACCACCTCTGGTAGTTGTATCCACTTCTGAGAGACTTACTTGTAATGTTAACTCATCTGCTGCACAGTTCAGCTAAGGAAGAGTTATCGGTTAACATTTTAGACAGCTAAACAAATATCAGAAAGCACACAATATGTTCCTCTGCAGTTTGGATTAGAGTCATACAGCTGTTGTATTTCTCATAATAAAAAAATAACATAGTGATAAAAATGTGTTACAGATGCACTCTTAGAAGTGAGAAAGCAGTAAGAAGGAGAGGCCTGAATGAAATGAATGAAATAATTTTTAAAGGTAAGCAGTGCTCATTTAAAGCTGACGTGTGTTGTCTAAATTCTTGGTAGATCTGTTAAAGCTCCACAAAAGAGCAGCACAGTGGTAAAAATTATATAGTTATTTCATGTTTGTTTAGTTTTTATAAAGTTTTATCCAAATTTTATCTTAATACTGAACAATGCATGCAAGCTAAACTGCAGTTTTGTGGTAGAGTTTGCAGTGATGGACGATGTTAGAGTGCTGCAGGGCAGCCTGTGGTCTCCATGCAGCTGACTAATAAAATCCTAGCAGAGCAGAAACTCCTTGAACATGCTGTAGCACACAGCAAGCCAGAGTATTTGTCAGATAAATTCATTAAAAATACTCCAGAAGGCACCAACGGCACAAACGCCATCCAGAGGTCCAGTTCAGGGACTCCAATTAGTTGAGGTGAAGCCTAGCAGACAGCTACAGCCGTGTCAGTCACAGAGGCTACACACCAGACTTTGTGCACTGACAAAATCCAAATGGGTGAATATAAAAAAACATCCCCCATACAGCTGTTATGAAGACCAACACCAGTTTTTGTATCAGGCTCTAAACTTGTTTATTTTGCTGTAAAGTTGGACTTTTCAACATGGAAGTCTGGGGACTGATTCACTGCCTCAAGTGGGCGTCAGAGGATCTGCAGATTTTTGGTTTTCAGCTCTTGAGGTTGTTCTTTGATCTCACCTACGACCAGTGTTGGGTAAGTTACTTTAAATTAGTAACTTAGTTACATTACTAGTTACTTCTATCAAAAGTAACTCAGTTACTTCAAGTTACTCGTTACTTTTAGAGTAACTAGTTACTAGGGAAAGTAACTGTTATATTTCCACTGTAGTGTCAATACACTATTAGAGCTTATGCCGAGTCAGACTGCACATACAACAGTTTGTTTACAAGTTGACTTCTTCTTTATTGGGATCACACAGAAGTAACACACACACATAACTGGGCGTGGTGCCCCCTACTGGCGATGGCTTGCATAGCACACAATAATTCTTGGTTCATACATAACAGTAACT
>NW_005187616.1:927250-939790 GCF_000239375.1 Pundamilia nyererei | reverse complement strand
GATATTTAATGGATCGGATTACATTTTTTATTTTTCTCCGATATCCGATCCAGTAATTTAGGTCAGTATCGGACCGATACCGATACGTAATATCGGATCGGTCCATCTCTAGTTACAACCCCAGGACTGAGAAAAAGACTCTTTACATAATATATTAACTTGTCTCCTGGTTAGGAGAAGTGGCTATTGATGGAAATATTTTTTTCTTCTTCTTGTCTTTGTTTACATTGTATCCCATGGAAGTTTTAAGTTGTTCAGGTTGAAACATTTGCACTTAGAGTCGGTTAAGTTTCCTTTGATGTATCAGTGTCAAGCTGATGTTTAAGAGGGTATGTTAAGGACAGATGTGCTCCAGTCCATCAATCCTTTAAAGTGCTGGACACCGATGGTAAATTGCCATCAGACCCTAAATAAATGGTCCTCTGCTGTTATCCATATTGCTTCACTCATTCTTTGGTGAGTAGACGTGTTGGTTACACTAGCACGCAGTACAAAAAAGTCAGCATAATGAAAATAAACTCCACCTAAACTTGGTTCATATCTGACCCAGATGGACTGCAGGTTATAACTTCTTACCTGAAGTTCAGTTCACCTGACACTCTCGGACCAGCGGCCGCTTCGGGTCTCTCCTCTTGCCTCCCTTTTCCTTCATCCACCTGCTGGCCTCCACCACTTGCTAATGTTATTGAATCTGTGGAAGCTCCGCGATAGCCACCACACGAAGTAACGAATAACGCGTTCCTGGTTTTGGCATAATAACTAGTTACCGTGCTCGTTACCACAATAATAACGTAGTTACTGTAACGCGTTACTTAATAACGCGTTAGTCCCAACACTGCCTACGACATTCATATTAAACACATTCAGGTCCTACGTGTATATTCTGATGTTGACAGTTTTTGAAATGTTTACCAAAAAAATGACACAAGAACACAAGGCTACACACAATTTTCCTACAAATGCTTTCCATCAGAGTGTTTTGAAAGATGCTGTAATCACAAGAAAAGTTACTATATAATTGCTAACATTTCCAGACGTCTGCAGACAGCCTTTTATCTACTGTCTGTGCACTGCCTTCTCCCAGAGAGCGGCTATCAGAAACCAAAAGTGAACTCGTCACTGTTTGATCACAGTGACACTGATCATATGATAATTATTTGTGTACTCAGCTGGTCATGTCATTACGCAGCAGCACTACACTCTCCTGTGTGTCTTCTTTATGTATTCAGTTTGTTTCTTGGTTTTGATGTTTTCTCATTATTTTCAGGCTTGTTTTAAAGGTTGCGGTGTTTGTTAGAAAAATTCCTCCAACATTCATCCGCCGTCTGCTGTCTTTAGGAGCTGCATTTCTTCTCGGAAAGCTTTAATCATCTGTTTCACTGAACCAAACGCAGGTTAACCGAGTTCCTTTAAGTCATCTTACATGACATTAATGCACATCTCTTATGCCACATTTTTTAAAGTGCTAAGTGTGATTTAGAAAGAGGAAAGAGGACCCAGCTTTAGGTGTAAATCAACTGTAGGTGGTGCAGGGGTGACAGAGGACACAGGAAACACCAGCTCAAAGAACTATATTTCCCAATGACAGATTGGGAAATGAGGAAGACTGCAGAGAGGATTCATCGATGTGGTGAAGGAGGGCATGCAGAGGGTCAGTGTGACGGAAGAGGATGCTAAGGACGGAGTGACATGGAGCAGCTGAAGGAAGAGGAGGATGGTTCTGAATCATCGTCACTGGCATTTTGCCCACCATTGTGTTGTCTTTTGGAGTGAAACCATATTCTGATAAGACACGAGGGTAGTTAGCGAGCTGCATCCATAAATCTGATGGATGCAAACATACAGATGTGTATGCTAATAACTGCTTAGTAACTGACTAATAAAATCCTGGAATTTTGCTCACTGAGATGGGAGGACAGATTATATCTGATTATTTTTATTCATATATATATTTTTACATTATTAAGCTGTGATTTGGTATTAAGTTCCTGGTGTTTTCTGTCACAATGCATCATGCACATTTTGCCGCTATGGAATACTTCACATTTTATGAATGCAAATATGATATTAAATTCATGCCAAAGCAGTCAGTCTGACTGGCTGAAGACAACAGCTTAAGCCCCCACTAACCTCCACTTCCTCCTCCTTCTGTATGTGTCCCAGGGTCAGGCTGTCTATTTCAGTATGAAAGTCCTGTTGGTGGCCTGCTGACCCTGGAGGTTCTGCTGCCTCAGAGATACCAACCCTGAAATTAACAACCTGCCCTCCCCTCGTCTTCCTCCCTCCCCTCCTCCTCTCTCACCCCTCACACTTGTTTTTAATCACTCCTTCTTTCTGTTCTTGCTCATTGTTCTTCCTCCTCCACTTCCTTCTCCTTTTAATTCTCTTTATTATTATATTTCTTTTCCTCTGTCTTGTCCAAACCTTCTCACTCCCTCTTTTTTCGTCCTTCATCACTTTTTCTCATCGACCTCCTGGCTTTTGTTCTCCTTTGCCCCTGCAGATGATTCATCCTTAAGCACAAACACGATTGAGTGTCTTTAAACATGGAGCTGTTTGTTGTCTGCAACTGCAAATTTAGCTTGAGATAAAGTGAAGAGTTTCTGTTTTTAATGTGCAAGTCACCAGGATCACAGCCGTGCTTTTCTTGAACCTCTGTAGTGTTGATGGTAATATAAGGAGGGATTTTTTTCACTCTTGGCTCTCAGCACCAAGGCAAACCTAAGTGTTGGCAAGCATGTCAAACACTGATCATGATGTTCATGGCAGGACACCACAGGGGAAGCAACTGCCAGCCCAGGCCGAAGTTTGCCAAAGAGCAGCCTGACACTTCACGGATTAATGTAGTTAAGGCTGAATTATCTGGAACAAACAAGCAGCACTTCTACATACATACACATTCAGAGAGCTGGAGCCCAGAAGCTTTCACGAATACAGACATAAAATAAGATATGCTAAGATGTACTTTAGTCCCAAACATTTGGAAATTAATGTGTCAAATCAACCAAAATACAAAAATAGCCTAAATAAAGTCAAATTGCTCAAAAAAAATAAATTTAAATATTTCTGTAAGGTAAAACTAACAAAAAATGAACAAAAAATACAATTAAATGTATTTTTTTAATTATTGAAAGTAAAATAAAAATGATAAAATAATAATAATAAAACTTAAACATCACTGCAGATATTGTGGTGTGAGTTTCATTATGGGGATGTGCTGAAACAAATGTTAGAGAAATTCTGCAGCTGCATGTCCAGTAAGTGAAGCAGAGGGTGGTCAACAGCCATTAATAATCTGTAGCCAGTCACTACAGCCAGATGGAGAAAGCCAAACAGGGTGTTTATCAATCGAACTGGATACAAGCAGCAACAGCATGCGCAGAGTTCCCCTTACGAATCCACATGGATGCATTCCAGATCAACTCAATATTCAAGCCACAGAAACATTGCTTCATATTAACATGTCTGGGATTACACCACCTTTCAGTCACAGTGCAATCCACCCAAAAAGTCCGAAGCCTAGTACAGTCGTGCTGCAGTCCAGTCTCCGTTAGAGACATCAAATTGCACTCACTCTCTGGGATTTAATAAGCTCACAGAGCTCATATCTTATTGTCCAAACACCTCACATTCCCCATGATGAGAGTTTAGATTTCCTCCACTTAGCTCCACCTCTAAAACTCCACTGTCTCTGTCTACACTGTAGTTCCACCAGGATTTCAGGCCTCACTCATATCAGGTATCAGGTGCTGGGAAGAGGCTGTGAATTTGCCTGATAGCTTGGTTGAAGAAGTTTTTGCAGAATCTCAGAGTGCAGTTGGCATTGTAATGCATCATGCACATTTATGCCGCTATGGCATACTTCACAGTATTCCATAGCGGCATTGCAAACAATCTGTGTGCAAGAAGGGTGTGGTACTGCATGGTGGCAGCATGTCTGTGCACAGGCAAAGAGAGACGTAGGTGCTCAGAAGGCTTCCACTTCCAGAGTTCCACTGGAGAAGGTGGTGAGGATTAGTGACAGAGGTCTAGCTTTCTTTAGTCTTTACAGGAAGTGGAGCCACAATTGTGACTCCTTCGCAACAGAGCTTGAGTTGGTGGACCAGGCGAGCTTGTTAGTGATGTGTACACCAAGGAATGCAGTGTTTCTGAATCTCTGCTGTTCACAGTATAACGAACACAAAAAAATGTTTACCTATAGATTTTGGTTTCAGGTTTCTCTCACGTGAACTTGAAGAAGTTTCAAAAGTCTGTCTTGGGCACAGCAGATCTCCTACACCTACATCACCCCATCCTTTCTGTCACACCAACCCTCTGCATATCCTCCTTCACTACATCCATGAATCTCCAGCCTGGCAGCTTCATCTACAACATCCTCTGTCTAAGATATCCACTCTCCCTCCTCTGCACATGTCCAAACCATCTTAGCCTCGCCAGTTTACATCACAAAAACAAAAAGCAGACCCATGCACATCACAAGGCATGGTGTTGTCTTGCCATTATGCATAAGCTGTCTTTTGCTTGAGTTCATTGATGTATTGGACACAGCAATATCAGCTGACAAATGTTATCAGTCCTGTTATAGAGACCCTACAAAGACCACCTTAAGAGGTCAGAAGAGTAGAGGTGCCCATTTATCAGCCTGGAGGCCCACGCTCATTCTCTTTTTGTCATGATGTCTTGGTTTTGTGTTGTTTTTTTGTTTAGTATACTATAATGCCAAAAGTATTCACTCAACTATCCAAATCACTGAATTCAGCTCCGTGGCCACAACTGTATAAAATCAATCAGACTGCTTCTACAAACGATGAATCAGACGGGAGACTGCGAGACAGACCTGCTCGTCCAACATCAGTGTCTGACCTCACAAACATGCTTCTGGAAGAATGGTCACATATTCCTATAAACACACTCCTTCCCAGAGGAATTGAAACTGTTACAGCGGCAAAGGGTGTGCTGACATCATAGTCAAGTCTGTGGGTTGAAAATGTTATGTCACTCGAATTCATTTGTGTGGAAATGCAGATGAACGTACTTTTGGAAATATTGTTTTATTGAGTCTTTTATTGTTACTGTAGTGATGACTTCCACGTTTAGTGAAAGTGGTTTTGCTTTATTGTGTTTTTATTTTGTTCTAGTCTCCACTGTGTTTCCCTGTCACTGCTTCCTTTTGTCTCGTTTCTGTGTTTCTGCCTCTGTTCCTCTGTCTCTGTGTCGTTACCAGTAAGAGTCGTCTTGTGTCTGATTGTTTCCATCTCTATCTCATCCCAAACCTGTTTCAAATCCACAGTTACTCCTCTAGTCCAACCACAGTTAGTCCTCTAGTCCAACCAACCCAACCAGATGGGGTAAGGAGAAGGAAGGCAGAAAAGAGGAGACCATTAGCAACAAGCAGAACAAAACAAACCACAGGAGCCAGTAACTAAAGCATTCTGGTATTTAGTAGTGACAAAATGTGGGGAGTGAAAAAGAAGGGAGTGAAGATTCAAAAGATCTTATCACTTCATCACTTCAGGGGACTTTACATGACTTACCTTAGCGACCAAACTGACACAAACCTGACTCTAACCTCTAAATTAATCCTAAACCCAGTCTAAATCCCCTAAAATCAAATGATTTGCACTGACAGGTTTTGCATTTTCTCTGCATTATGACAGTTTCAGGTGACAGCCGCTGCCCCCAACACCTCTAATACCCACAGAGAAGCTGTGGGAGTTGAATTGCACTTCACTTTTTTCAGCTCAGCCTAGTGGACCAAAACTCATCATCCCTGACATCATTCCTGTCTGGCCTCGCTCGCTCTCTGTCTTTCCACCTCCATCCGTTCTACTCCAACCAATCAGTGACACAGAGACAGAGGTCACCGTCTGTGTGCATGCGCGTGTGTGTGTGTGTGTATGTGTGTGTGCCAAAAAGCCAGAGTCATTATTTAAACTGTTGGATCTGAACTGAAGTCTGAATTTCCTCACGCATCTGAAAATGAATCACATGTGTCCAGGTTAGAGTTCAGAGGTGTCCCCTCACACTTTCTGTGTCAGTCTTTAATAAATAATTGACTCATTTATCGATTCAGAAGATATTTCACTGTTATACATCCTGCTTGTTGCCGATGTCCTACCTCGCCGTGTTTCTACTTCTGCTTTCTCTTTAGTTAGATTCTCATTTTTTCACTTTCATTTTTTTTAACTATTTTTTCACCAAAACTCATTTAATCACAGAGGGTATAATCTTTTGTGGATTCTCATAAATATATTTTATTAGTTTGTTATTTTTTATGCAAGGACCTTCATTGCTCTCTTGCTCAGGGTGACGCTTACCTTTCTGTAGAAAAGTCACAACGCATGACCTGAAGCTAAATGTGGACCTACAATCAAATCCAGCTTTAGCAGATTTACTGCTATATTGTGAGTTCATCATGCTTTTACTTTTCTTCAAGACCGAGTGTTAAAATAAGAATCCAAAGTTGTCTGATATTGATATTAAGCCACTGTACAGGCCCCATGTTAATACCAGCGTCCATGTTTTAGACCTAATGTCTCCTCTACTGCCCAGTGGATTTATAGAAATCAGTTTAGACATTTACTGCATATCCTTGATTAAATTCATCATTCATTTTTGGGGTGGTCTGAAAAGTGAACCTGTAACTCCTTGAAATGGTCAGCAGCGGGTGCTCGTCTGATTACAAAACAACAATAAATAAACAAGTAATGATATTTATTATCTTTTGGTTTCGGTTGCACTAATCAACCATCAAAAGTTAGGAGTTTAGTTTAACCAGTAGGTACGTTTAGTTTTAAGCCTGTTTGATGTTAGTCAGAATGTCATGGTCCAACGTTTGGAGTTTGTTGTGGACTCATGATTCTTTCTGCTGCATTTAAGAATTGAAAGAAAGTGTTAGCTCAGTATTGTTTAGATTTTCCCTGGTGCATCTGAGGTTATTTCTAGTTTCTGTTTTTTTGTTATTCCTAGTCTCATGTCTGTGTCTTGCCATCATTGTTTCCTTTGTAGGCAGCCTTGTATCTGTGTGTTTTGTCGTTCTTTCTGTCTCGCCTGTCTGTTTTGTCATGGTCCTGGGTCGGTGACCCAGCGCTTTTAGTTTGTTATCATTTTCTAGATGATGATTGTTTAAGTTCTGTGTTATTTTCGATCTGCCTCTGAGTCTGCGTCTGTATCTGTCTGTCTATGGTGTCTCCCCATCTGTTTGTGAATCTGTCTGTTTAGTTGCATGTCTTGTCTGGTTCCATGTATCTGAGTTTCCTGTTTTATTGTGAAGGTCCGTGTCGTATGTGAGTGTGATCAGTTTACGTTTCCCCTGTCCCGTCAGCCCAGATTCCTCCCAGCTGTGTTGCTCTCCTGTCTCTCATCCCCTGATTACTGGTGTGTGTATTTAAGCCCTGTGTGTTCTCCTGCCTGTTGCCGTGTCAGTCTGTGTAACTCCGTGTCGGTCTGTTACCCTGTGTTCCACGGTGTCCTGTTCCTCGTCTGCGTCTCTCTGCTATTCACCATCCGCTGTCATATGCTCCCAGGTCTGTTATTTTTAGTTCTCCCAGTTTAGGTGTCTTTAGTTGTTTGTTATGCCCCACTGTTTGTTTGCCACTACACCTCTGTAAATAAAACCACCGGTATCTCATCCACTGCCTGCATCTTGGGTCCTCCTTCTAAATCCACACGGCTCGCCTCGGCAGCCGTGACATGTTTTCTCTTTCATGTCTCCCATCGCAAACTGGTCCGGACCAAATCATTATGCGTTCCCAGGCCTTGAAGTCCTGCGATTGCTCCTGACAGCAAACCTGACATGAAATGAAATACAGATGCTAATCAAACTAGTTTTGTAGCATTAACATTAGCTCACCTCAAATTTCTCATATAATTATGGCCATGTCCATGTGTTCACACAGTCTGCTTGATAATCATGCAAGAGCAGGAAGATAAAGGAGAAAGAGGTCAAAACTACAAAAACCAAGTAGGTTTTGCTTTTGAAATTTAAGTGCATTGGTTTTTTGTAATTTTCTAACAAATCTTATTATGATCTTGCCTGCCCTTGTTGTGAGTCATCATGAAACCAGGTAAAAATGTATAGAGTAAATCATGCCTAAAAGTGACTCCCCAGGGAATATTAAATAAAGCTGAGGATAATTATTTGAAAGTAATACAGAATGCCCAGAACCCCCACTGCATTATAATCCAGTATATCTGTGACTGCCACCTGGTGCCTCATTCTTCTATTTTCTTTACATTTTCACTATAATTCGATACTTAAAATTTAAGAGCTGTTACTGCTTTGCTTCTCTTACTATAAAAAAAGAGCAGCATGACTTTGATGTTAACTTGAATCCATGGTAACTGTATTTCATAAACCACCAATATTTGGCACCCCAGAGGTGTGCCAATATTTGGCACACCTCTGGGGTTTCCATCTATCCAGAATAGATGGAAACACAGGTGTTTCCATCTATTCTGGATAATTAAGTCTGCAGTTCAAAGCAGAGTGAGCATGTGCAGAGACGTCAGGAACTAAAAGCAAAGACCCACCCTATTTATGGCCAAAGTTAGGAGAAAAAAAAACAAGGAGCCAGTCTATGGACCCCTACACGCTTCTAATTGGTTACATTAGGCAATGCAACTGGAGACTTCTGACTACATTTGTGTGTGGGTGCCTTTAGAAATGTTGTAACACAGTACGGGCGATGCTTCAATCAGTTAGAAGCATTAAGGTGTGAGAATATTTTCAAATAGTTTGCGTGTCTGATTACTCTCAAGTCTTATGAAACCAAGACAAACGATCAGTTTAAAGAATAGCTCAGATGTTCAGCAGGGACTCCCACACACTAAATCTCTCTCTGGATGAGGATTAAATACAAACACATGGACAGGTTTTAGTCGTAGCCAGTATTTGTTTTAGAAACTTTCAGTGTTTGCTTCATCTGTGATTAACAGGACTGTTGGCTCAGTAACCAATCGCAGTCCAGCCTGAAGTGATTGCTGGAAATGTCCTAATTCAGGAAGATAATGGATGAAGGTAAATCAGCTCCATTATTCTCTGTAACGCGATATCTCAGCGTGATTTATCGCTGTCTTTAACCAAGCTCAGAAATTACCATAGGACATCTGTTTGTTTTTTTTTACATTTCTTTTAGTTAATGTGCCCAAATCCACACAAAAAGTTAACTGGAGATCAAACTGTCTTTGAATGCCATCCACGTTTCCATTCAGGATGGGTTTCAAGAAGAATCGCACAACAAAAGGAGCCAGTTGAGGTGCTTTAGACATCTGACTAGTATACTTCCTGGGTGCCTCCAAGGTGAGGTGTTTTGACTTTGAATCTGGACCTTGATAAACAAAATGGATGGATTTTTACTTCCAAGCTAGAGTGCTAAGCAGTACATGGAAATAACCATTGTCTGGTGTTAATTAAATGGAACAGTCTTGTTAAAGTCATAAGAAAGGGGTAGGTAGTAACTGGACTGTTAAAACAAGCTGTTCTCAAGATTTTATCGGACACTTTTGGAAATTATAAAACAAGACCAGATGTTTTGCCACCACTGGTTGATCATTTTAATTAGATCAAAGTGGCAGACTGAACTGTCAACAGGCTTACACCCCCATTCATAGAGCAATCTGCTAGCAAGGCTAAAAATATACAGCTTATACACCTTTCAACAGCAACCTCATTACGTGTGACCTTAAGAGTTGATGAAGATTGTCTGGATGTGCTATTGAGTGAGTGAGTGCTCCAATTGATCCAGGGATATTGAGGACCTAATGACAGAGTGCTTTTCAATATATTTTACATTAAAAAAAGCTTCATCTCTTTGACCTTGTAAAAACCGGATGGACGGCATCATATCATCATAATACTCTAATTGAACCACAAAAAGCAGAGTACAGAAAATTAGCAGCAAACTGATGACCCAGTTAAATAATAAGTACTTGAGTCTCTTTATTTTTATCCATCTATCCATCCATCCTTTCCTTTTCCTTCCCTTATCAGTCCAAATTAAGTCTTATATATTAATTTTGGGATTACAGCCAAAAACTATAAAAAGAACTGGATTCATAACTTTAGTCAGGTCATCAGAGACTTGCTGGATCTTAAGAGAGATCATTATTGCAGTGAACAGCAATCTAACTTTTTCCCCTTACCTTCTTCCACATTGGGGTATTTGGGATGATTATCTCTAAATTATGCATGCATACTGTGTTTTTAACTGACTATACTTGGTGTTGTGTGTACAGGCAAAAAATATGATGAGATTAATTAAATTAGAAAGAAATGTAATACATCAACAGCTTAACAGGAGAAGTGTTTTCTTCAGTGCAGTGCTGGGAAAAATTGTAGAACTTCACAGCTGTGTTAAGATCCCTCTAACATTGTTGTTTACACCTTTTTCAGCTGCTCCTGGGCTTCTCTCTAGCTCTCTCCCTCTCTTTCTCTCTTACTGATAGATCCATTCTCGTCTCTCTCCATGTGCAGATGAATTGATCCAACTGCTGTCACTTGGCCTGTTGATTAATTGCACTCTTTACTCGTGTTTCAGGTTTGAGATGAGACATTGAGAGAGGGGAGCAAGCGAGGGTGTTTTGATGAAGAACAGCCTGAAAACACTAAGTGCAGCGAGAGAATTGAGAAAGTTGGTGCGATAAATGGAGTTCAGGAACTCCATTATGACTGTGATTACAGCTCTGTATGATAAAATGCATCAGAATAGAGCTAGCAGAGAGACAGGCAGCTGCTGTTCTTTCAGTAACACAGGGTCATTAGACACTCGAGAGAAAGAGCAACGCCACTCATGAAAAATACACAATAAAGAGAAATTGATGCAAGTGCAATTGTGATGACGAATTAGACATATTAAAGGTTCTCGTGTTTAGGTGCAGTACTTGCTCATAGTTAGTGTTCCTGCTGGCCCAGATCCTAAAAGTGAGACTGTATGTATGAGCCTGTCATGACTCATATGTCACGTGTGTTGTACTTCAACTTGGGCCTCAGTGGCATGGGCCTTCACAAGCCACTGGCAGGTTATCGACTGCCAGGAGAAAAATGTCTTTCCCAACCATTTGGCTAGTGCTGGAGGTTTGCTGTGTCACCAGGTTAAATCAATTGCAAAGGGGTGCCAAACCACAAAAATCTTTGCAATTACTCTGATTGCTAGCCGATTGGCATGGTTGTCCATAGTTTATATGATGTCTGCAAATACTTGTTAACTATTAGCTGGGCAGCAGTAAACCTTGAAAAATTGTGACAATGGAAACTAAAACTAATCACCTTCAAAGTCAAAGTTTTCTTACTGCTGCACCCAACCCATTTTAAAAAACATAACTATTATTTTGAAGGCAAACATTCTCTATATCCAGTTATTGTTGAACTTCAGACTCTCTAGATTGTGTAACCATGAACCCAGCCTTTTGTTTTATGTAACCCATTATTTGTTGCACATTTGGATCTTCATATCTGAACCTGGAGAGTCACAGCATTTTCAGCTGAGCTTTTTCAACAATAAGAAGGAGATTCAGCAGCAACTGTGAAAATTTTAGACCAGCACAGACATCATCAGGAGGAGTGTGTTTGTTTTCTTGCTTTTAATGACTGTGGCAAGCGTTAAATCTTCGAGAGCTGTGACTGGGCCCATAAGCTGAAGGCAAGCAGGACGGCTATTGTGGTGTCAGCCTGGCTGACTGTGAGTACCAGCCTTTTAATTTAAGAACAAGCAAGGTGACATGACGCCTAATGTCTAAGTCACCAGTGACCCATATGGTAGAGTCCTTTCTACCAGTGGAATGGTATGGCTAATGTATGGTTCATATCTACCCATTTATATGGGTATTTGGCACAAGTAATTGGAGATTATAAGGCCAACCATGTAAGAGAGCTGGTTTAAAAGCAAAACTCTTTTTTGTTTTTGAAACTATGCTTGTTTAGGCGGCTAAATGCAACCATAGGTCTATCCCGGAGTGGTTCTCTGGCAGCAGTAAGATCACAGTTCATGTCATCTGTGGTGCTGGTTGTCATGAAGTCAGCTTGAAAGAAAATACAACAGCAACTATTTCTAAGTTTCTGATAAGACCCTAAAGAGAAATGTCTCACTTTTGCAATCCAAGTTTGCTTATTTAGATTAAATGCTTCATCAATCCTTACATGCTTCTCACAGCTTTCTCCTCTCTTAACCATTAACTTTGATGCCAGCTCTTTCCTTTTTTTTTATTCTCAGTTGAATTTCTATTCTACTGCTTTTCACAGAGTTAACATCAGAGTTATAGATATATATCAGAGCTCAGGTAGAGGCAGGAGTCATACAGAGGAAGGTTGCTTCATTACACATTACTCCACTCTGTAAACTTGCAGTCTGTGTTACAGCTGACCTGTATGGCGTGCAGAATAATACACAGTAAAGGTCAAATCCAGAGCCATCCACATACTGAACTTTCATAGTAACTGTGTCACTGTCACGACCTGCGGGGTCGGCAAGGCACTGATCAGCAATCTCTCTCCCCCTCCCCTGTTTTGCCGGGGCGGAACTCATGGCGGGTTCACGCCCTCGG
>NW_005187616.1:924826-925601 GCF_000239375.1 Pundamilia nyererei | reverse complement strand
TCACGTTATCCAAGCCAGAATCGATTTTAATCGATGAATCGATTATTAAAACCCACCCCTAGTTTTTGATGTATGTCAGCTAAGAATGTGTTTAAAACAAATGTTACATACTCTGATTGTCTATGCTTAGGGTTATTCACAGATGAAAAAAAAGAAATCAGAGGGTTAAAATATGACAAGAAGGGACCCTAACCAAGTGTCAGTATTTGAAAAGTGGTTAGTTGAGGACAGTGTTGGGAAGGTTACTTTTAAAATGTATTTCATTACAGAATACAGAATACATGCCCCAAAATGTATTTTGTAACGTATTCCGTTGTGTTACTCAATGAGAGTAACGTATTCTGAACTCTTTGGATTACTTAATATATTATCATGCTTTTTACAACTACATGATTGTACTATTGCTGTGTGATTTATTACTATTACTGAAGGTCTGCGGCTCCTAACCGTAGTAAAGGGACCTCTGGCTAATACGTCAGTTTTACTTTGTTGTCTGGGTCAACTTTGCTAGTGAGACACAGAGAGAGGTGTTGAAAGGCTGCTCCAACGTAAATTATTGTTTTGGAGGAAAACACGAACACAGCGTACAGTCGAGTCTTAATAGCTTAATAGCTTACTTACAAGCTATTACTGGGCTCGTCAGGCACTCTTCTTGGCTGCAGTTGTTATTATTATATTTACATGCTTCCAGCTCCCATTTCTGCTCGATGACAGCTCGTACTTTTCCACTCTCCTTTTTCTCCCTCCTCGCGCTCACAGACACATAACGGGTATG
>NW_005187616.1:905152-917331 GCF_000239375.1 Pundamilia nyererei | reverse complement strand
TTAATTAATTAATTCCAATTTTAATTAATTATTGACACATTTAATTAATAATTTAATGGTGTAGTTAATTAATTCATTATGGCAGTCCTGGCGTTCCATAGATATGGGCTCAAATTGTGGTCATAAATATTTTGTACTTGTAAATCGCAGCAGAACTATTGCTGTGTGCATTACTGCATGCAGACACGTGTCTTCTGCATGATGCAGTTCTGCTTGTGTTGAGTGATATAAACAAACAATCGATCTACGCTCTTCAAACATCAAAACTGATCATTTGATTTTTTATGACACAGCAACGGTGAGTGTTCCCACCCTCTGCTCTTTGTAACTTAATGTAATCTTTCTGTTTTCGTATTTTGGACAAGATTTTTGAGTCCGCCTTCGCAGTAGCAGTTGACATTCGGTTATTACGTACACGTTGATCAGTTATCTTGTGGCAACTGATGAATTGAAACAAATGAGCGTGCTGTGTGTGCCACAGCGCAACAAACATTACCTGTCCTTTTATTAACTGCACAAGTAGTGCTGGTCATTAGCTGCTAGCTAACTGGGTAATGGTGTGATGAGTATGTAGCTTTGCTCACTGTTTTAGGGAAGGTATTTCATTTTAAATTAAGTTACAGGGCTTTTCCTGCCTTTCTGGAGAGCTTATATTTCACTAAAAACTATCTAATATGCATATCCACATAACTATGTATTATTATAATTATGATATAAAACATACCCTGTGTTTTAAAGAAAATACATTAAGAAGCAGATTATTATAGATTTATATTTCAAATATGACAAAATGATGATTTTACCACAGCAGTAAAATTATTGTATCTCGACAGTTTAAACATTTAATAAGCTTTCTGCCTGCACAGAGTGGATAGTACAACAAAATAAATCATCATAAATACATTATTTTATATTTATTACTTTATTTTTATTCTCATTACTTTACAATTATAGCACTAGGACTACACAATAAGGAAAGGATTCTGGATCAACACCATGCTGCAAACTTGTGGCCATAGTATGTACAGTATTCTCGAAAAGGCATAAAATGTCACTGTATGTGTGTGTGTGTGCATGTTTTATGTTTATATATATATTTTTTTTTAATTATTACTCATGTTATAACATTTTCCCAACATGCCCTGTAAGGACATGAGGCGAAAACAGTGACAAAAGGAGCCATGTGAGAACAGGTAATAACAACATATGTACTGCGTGTGAAATGCAAGACGATTCAACCTACCTCATTTCTGTCTGCCGCTTATTTACTTTCTGGCTCTTCGAAATGTTGCGGCAAAATGTTGAGGAAAAGCACCGGGTATTTAAAATGGACTAATAATGAGGTGGACAAAAGGAGCTATGTGAGGCTGCTAAAGGCAGTGGATCCCTCACCAGCTGGAATAAAAAGAGCACAGGTAGCAATAACACATGTACCAGTTGTTGGATTGCAGAGTTATTCAAGTACAAAAACAATAATAAACACAATGTTTTGGTTCTATGACATTTTTCTATCATTACTTTTTTATGGATTAGGTGCAAGAGTTGTTAAGTGTGGATAATTAAATAATAGATTAATGCAATAGCAAATTGTGCCTTGTTCTCAGATGGACAGCAAGTGGAAAGTGATGGATGAGATGAGGAGATGGAAGGAGAAAGAGAGGCAAAGAGGGATTCACAGGCAGAGCCTAGTTTATTTCCCACAGTTTGTTTTTTTTTTTGAATCTGTTGCCTTGTGGTTCCAAGCGCTGTCACCAAACTTTGCATTTTATTATTCTCTCATAACACTTGTTTAATAAGCTACCATTTCTCCTATGGACTTTTGAATGCCTGCAGTCTCAGATCAACACAGCCCTGCCCTCCAGCACTATCAGCAGCAGGAGCAGCAACAACCCCACAACAGCAACATTGTACCCAATCAGGTAAAACATAGTCGACGTTTGCTTTGCATTGTCCCCACCTGATGATAATGATATAGTGTAATGTGATTCCATATTATTATTCTTGATGAATGTGGATTGTTGTTATTCAGCCTATGTGCCCCTTCAAACATCTCTCTGCACGGCCCTGATCATCGACAAAATGTCCCCATCTTTCTCTGCAGCAGATGGAATCATTACAACTGTTTCTCCTTTTAAGGAAACACATTGAAATTAATAATGTTAAACTCAGTTAAAATCTCTACTTTCACTGTTTATTATTTCAAGGATTGAAGAGAGATTTTGATAATTTTCTGTTTTTGTGGTCATTTTAAGGAGCTGATAGATGAATTTAAAATCACTGGTTGAATGTTTAAGGCTACTTTAGGCTTATTGAATCAAACATGATGTTTGTTTGAGGAAAATGTGGTCTCATGTGTTGCAAAAACAAACGGAAAATCTTTCCACAACTCTGGAATCTATCTCAACTTGACCAATATGCTTTGTTTGTCCAGCTGTATTTTTTAAGAATAAATCCACCATTGCTTGCTTTTCCACTTTCACCTAACCGTTCCCTTGTGGGTATTTGGGTGCTCTTATCTAGTTAGACCCTTTTTTTAAATACACTTTTCAGAGCTTTGGGATCCTTCTCAGCTGGATCGATATGCTTTGTTTGTCAAGCTCTATTTTTTAACCATATACCCACCATTGCTTGCTTTTCTACTTTGATGCAACCCTTCCCTTATGCTGTCCTTTGGGGACCTCTTATCTGAGCCTGGAAATCAACACCATTTGCAACTAAGCATTTTTGGCTATAAAAAGGGAAGCAGCAGCAGTTGTGGACACATTCGGACAAGGAAAAATACCATCATGAGGAGTCTGTTGGTTTTGCTCTTCTTGGCTGTGGCCAACGCCAAAATCTTCGAGCGCTGTGAATGGGCCCGCACGCTCAAGGCTAATGGCATGGATGGCTACTATGGAATCAGCCTTGCCGACTGTGAGTACCAGCATGTCAGCTTAGGAAAATGCAAGATCATTCTTAACTTGTACATTGTTACCAATGCCATGTTAAGGGTAAGGTCATGGTTACCCATATGTGGAATTTTCACCTACTTGCTTTTTAATAATATTGGTGCGCAGAGAGTCCAACTTACCGATCTATCTTCCAACTTGTGTAACCTTAGTTTTTAAAATCTGTCAAGAATGTGATTCTGACCAAGCATTAATATATGAAAAACAGGTAAATTTTAGTTTACCTGACACTTAGCTTTCAAGTTGTCTATACCTCCAGCTCTTTTTTTCTGTCTGCAGGGGTTTGCCTCACCCGATGGGAGTCAAACTATAACACCATGGCCAAAAACACCAACAATGACGGATCCACCGACTTTGGCATCTTTCAGATTAACAGCTACTGGTGGTGCAATGACTACATCATCAACTCGCATAACGGATGCAACATGGACTGCAGTGGTCAGTCATGAGCCTCAATAGGTTTTTAGCTCAGGTCCTCTTGCTGTCTGAGTGATGGCAATCTTTAACCTTGTGAGGTGTTAGTCATCATAGGTCCTAACACTTACCTTATACTTTAAAGAAAAGCTAAATAAATTATTTTGGGGGGAATCAGAATAGTTTCTGATGGGTGTTTCCTGACTGCCAAGGATTAGGAGAACTTGGGAAATTTAATAAAACAAATATTACATTTTCTGCTTGTCTGCATGAGTTAAAGTTGAAAGGGTTTAGGGTTGGGGACACTATCAATGATGACTTAGACCTAGGGCTGGTCATCACTGATTTCTATAACTGATTAAATTCCAATTCGCAAGGTCCTGATTCGATTCAACCCCCAATTTGATTCAGTTTTGACTCACTCAGAAATATTATAATTCTGATCATTTATCAGTACATATCCATATTGTATATCTATGTATAAAAACAAAGCTGACACTTGTTAGACTTCATTAGAGGTGTAAGCATCACACCAGATGATATCTGAGCATAAATATTGTAATAAGCGACTCATGCAGAAAGTAGAGCTTTTTGATGGTAAATGGTTTCTGAGTACACTGAGAGAGAGAGATTTTTATCATGGTGGAAGCAAAACAGCCAAAGTAAGAGGGGATTAATGACAATGTTTTTCAAACATGAAGCGTAGTTTTGATCTTCTTTTGCTGTTGGTTCAGTGAATTTTGGTCAGAGAGTGACGAAACCTGAAGCTGCAGAATCTGTGAGATGTCAGCTTTCAGCACCCAATGGGGTGTCGTGCGTACGTGCCATCAGGTGAACGATCCACACTTTGTGCTTACATCTTTGTGCGCAATCATTTTACCTGTTCTCATTGCCTGTTTTAGCCGTTTGGCAGCTGTTGAAACAGTTTGCTGAGCTTCAACCTAAGATTCTGACATTTCTGGAAAAATACATTTATATTTAAAAATCGATTCAGGATTTAATGAATCAAAACTCCAATGGGATGCTCTGTGTATGCTGGCTACAGAAGTAGACACTTTTGTATACCCTCTATCCCTCCAAAAAAAACGCTCTTACTTCTCAAATACTTACCTCTGTGCATGGGAAATTACTCTTAGTAAAAAGCAGCATGTTAAGTGCAACATTGGTACTGTCCATGATTGGTCTTTTCTGTCACTTGTATCTGCCTCTATCCTTATAGCAGCAGATACAGGTGGTTATAAACTGCTGCACAGGAGATAAAAAAATGTTTACGTTAATACTCTATTGGTCTGTGAATACTGGTCTTAAGACCACTTTTGCTTTGTGTTAATTTTTATTTTAGATTTGAAGTTGACTACTGCTGTTGGAACAGCTGAGGGCTACAGGCTTTTGCCCTGATTTCTTCAACATTGCTTTTACAAGAACAATAACATCGCAATTAAATTAAAATGAGAAGAGTGTACACTTTTCAGAACAGTTTTGCATTCAAGCTAGTTCAACATTGGTTAATTCTTAAATTCTTGACACAGATTATTAGTTATTTAGGTTGAGAATGTAAATGAAACTGTACATGGACATTTCTAAGTTTGGGGTACTCTCCTTAATGGCAGACCAGTGCAGCACTCACAATACTGCAAGAAACTGCTTCAAACCACCTAAAATCCTGTCTCATTATGTCCTAAGTTGACTAAATTTTAATATTGTCATTTGACTCACTTTTTTCTCAGTTTCAGCAATGCCAGCTACAATTTTGATGTTTTACACTTTTGATTTTTACGTTGCTGTCCTTTTTCCCCATATTTGGTCACAGCGTTTTTGAGCGATAATGTCAATGCAGCAATCACCTGTGCCAAACGTGTCGTGCGGGATCCTCAAGGCATCAGTGCCTGGTAAGAATGAATCACATAACTGACAAACAGTTTCTGACTGACTGACCTCTTACTTGGTTAATCATACTTTTGTCTGGTTTCAGGTATGGCTGGCAATATAACTGTGAGGGTCGTGACCTCAGCTCCTATGTGAGTGGATGTGGTGTTTAGTCAGCCCACGGCAACAGGAGGGTCTCGTCCGCATAATAAGATGTCCCCGTCTTCTTCTGTTTCTGTAATTTCTCAAATTAATAAACTGACTTAAAATCACAGCTTTCATTCTTTTCATGTACCTTTTTTAGGATGTAACCCTGAAAGTTATCATCAGTCATGACCCCAACCCTAAAGCATTCAATTGAAATATATAATAATCACGGCGGGATACGCCGGTGTGTTTTGCTGAACGGACTGAAGAGCAGACACTGAGAGAGAAGTTGCAGGTGAAACAAAAAGCGAGCCTTTATTCGGCTGGTGGCAGTTGATAAGCATGAAAACTATGACACACTATCAAAACACTGACAGACTATGGTGGGGATAACAGACGACCTGACAATGACATACAGAAAACAGAGGACATAAATCCACACAGGAGGTGATCAGGGGAAGTGGGAACACATGGGGAAACAGCTGGCTGACATGAACCTAATGACAGGACAGGGGAAGTGAAACTAAATACAATGAACAAAGAACACAAGATTCCTTCAAAATAAAACAGGAAACATGGAGAAAAATACAATCATCAACAAAATAAAACTAAAATACACACAAGACTGGGCCGCAGACCCAGTACTATGACAATAATATTGTATTAGATTGTTCTTCCAAGTCCGAAAATCAGAGAAAAAGAAAATAACATAATTATTATTATAACTGGAATAAATAAAAATGATTTAGATATTACAATTCTGCTTTCTCAAGTGGGTAGGATTATCACCAGTGATGACTCAATGATTTCTGTCCATGTTTTAGCTACAACTGGAGACCTGTTCATGACACTAACAAGTGAAGAGGTTTGATGGGTGTCTGTTACTTTCTTTGTTCTCTGACTTCCAGGCATGGGAGAGCTTGACAAATGTAATAATATTCTAATATTTAACCTCCTAGGACCTGGCGTCCACATATGTGGACATCACATTTTGGTAATTCTTTGTTTTTACATTCATATGCCCCAATATGCCCAAATATCAAAGAGAAATTAAAAATGTATGCCGTGGAAGAGTTCGGGTCTTAGGAAGTTAAAGCACACAGTAGTGTTGGTGTCGATACCAATGACGACTAAGATCTCAAAGGGCTAAAGCTGTTATACTCTATGATTCTCTATTCAGAGCAACTTCTTATATACTGGTAGTTTTGACCCTTTTCTCCCTAACTGTGATGCTCTCAGCAGGTTTTGGAGACCCAAACAGAATGTAACCTATGTACAAGAGAATTTACTTTTAATTTATAATTGTATGTTTTAGTACAACATCTGCCACTTCTACCTGCAGTATGCTGCTTATATATGGATAAATATGGTGACATACTTGTGAGTGACAGCAGGATGGATAATTGCATTAATGATGCTGGGCACTGATTGGTGGGTAATTCCTGTGAATAGGGGTGTCAAAACTATGGTCTGACAGCCAGAGCCTGATAGATGGTCTAACCTGGCAATCTAAAGGAGCTGGCAAGCTCATTTACACATGCAGCCAAGCTAGACTTGGCTGCATGTGTAAATTGCAAAGAAGGATTTCAGGCTTCTAGACCTTGTTGATAGAACAATTGGAGATTATGTATCGGAATTTCAGGAGCAGGACCACGTGTCACGGGTTGCCAGGGCAAGCCGTGTGTGAATTATTTAGGACCCAAGAAGCGGCAGCTCTGGTGCAAGTGAGTTTATTAAACAAATGTAGATACAAACAGAAATGACGAGGGTGAACATGAAACTAAGAAAACCTAAACTGGGAAAAACTAACCAGAAACAGAGATGCAGGGAGGCACAGGGAACTACACAGGATGACGGACAAAGATGCAGACAAACCAGCAACGAGGACGAGGGAACACACACTATAAATACACACACGAGCAATCAGGGGATGGAAAACAGGAGGGAAACACACCTGGGAGACATCACAGCTGACGAGGCAGGGGAAACGTAAACGGAACGCACTGACATCAGACAGAGACCTTCAAAGTAAAACAGGAAACGCATGCACATAATGACACAGACTCAGAGACGCAGACTAAACACAGAGACCTTACTACACTAAAGGGGATACACAAGCAGGGATGACACCAAACAGAGGGAACACAAGTAAACCCTGGGAAACCCAAAACAACAGTCATAATACATAAAACTATTAAAAGTAAAAGTACACAACCAAAAGCACTGGGTCACAGACCCAGGACCATGACACCACGCCTCCAAACATGCTCCTTCCGGTTGTCATCTATATAGGTTCCCCCACTTCTGCATGCGCCATATCCTTCCTAACAAGAAAATGATGTCATTCACATAGATTACTGATTGGCAGAGCTAACTCGAAATTTCGAGTTACTTTTCTCAAAATTTCGAGTTAATAAGTTGAAATTTTGAGTTATGGATACTTTTTTTCTAGTGGCTTAAACGGGCTTCCATACACCAGTGATGACTTAATGATTTCTTTTTTAATTCTTTACATTATTTTTCACTGTTTGAGCTATAACTGGGTAACTACATAAATGCTTGTTATTTTTTGAGAAATATCTGGAAATTAGAATAAAATTTGACTTACATTTGGACTGAAATGTGGCAACTTCAAGTTGTATCCATTATTGTGTTCAATTTTAAAAGCATTTTATATTTTAGTCTTTTTTTAGTGCAATATTATATTCATGGTATGATTCATATGGTCCTGTGGTGTAAAATCAGTAATAAAGCTTTGTATGCTTTGTTTCTGCCATTAATTAGAACTGCTTTAAAAAAAAAAAAAAAAACCTTCCTCAAACATCAGTTTGTCTCACTCTGATTGATCTGCTTTGTTTGTCTGTCTGGAATTTGTAACCATGAACCCACCATTGCTTGCTATTTGCTTTTGCGTGACTCATGCTCAGGTCCTCTTATCTGAACCTAGACAGTTACAACTCAGAAAACTCAGCAACAGCTTTGGACAAATTCAGACCAGCAGAGACACCATGATGAAAAGTCTATTCTTTTTGCTCTTGGTGGCTGTAGCGAACGCTAAACGCTTCCAGCGCTGTGAATGGGCCCACAAGTTGAAGGATAGTGGAATGGACGGCTACCGCGATGTCAGTCTGGCTGACTGTGAGTATGACCTGTCAGACTGCCTGGTCTCACACACAAGAGCTAAATGACTTCACATGTGAATCCCATGCTAGGCACTTTACGATCAGCTTGTTATGATACACACACTATGTGTGTGTGAATGGGTGGATGACTGGATGTGTAAAGCGCTTTGGGGTCCTTAGGGACTAGTAAAGGGCTATACAAATACAGGCCATTTTTACCATACTTGTTACAGCTTGTTACTTTACGTTACGTTCAGTCTGTTGCAAAAACACATCATTTGTTCCCATTTCTTTGGTCGAATTTACAAAAATGCCAGAAATGACCCAATTAGACAGGCATAAAGAAGTGAAAACAGGTCTTATGGATCAGTGTTAATGTAGCTGACCATTAATTTCCATCACAGTTTTCCTCAACAAACTTTTTTCCTAAAAAAATAAATAAAACAATAACTAAATATAAACAAACGAAGGAGGACAAAAACTGTGATGAAATGTACTGACACTTTTGTCAACGAATGAAAATGAGATTAAAAAAAATCTTGGAGATGTTAAATCTTGGAAATATTAAGCAGAACTAATTAAGTTGCATAGAAGTGTGGGACAAGCTTGGAAGTGATCCAATCAGAAGCTATTTCCTTGTGCAGCAAGGTTAGACCAGTGACAGTTTAAAAGTATATTCGTTGGGTTAGACGTGAACGATTGAGCTGCCCCTGGAAATGGAGCGGGTTTGGAACGGGCATCCGTAAAACATGGTAGAGGCTTTGTCATGTTTGATGGTACTTTTCTGCATTCATGATTCCATCCATGTTGACAAACTCTCCAACACGACTGTCCTCAGGGTTTAATCTGCCATTAAATACCATCTGGAAGAACTCTGATTGGTAAGGCTTCAGTTTTCAGCATGATAATAATCCCAAAAAAACTGCCATTGCACTGAAAGTGTACCTAGTTAGAAAAAAACACAGTGGAACACTATTAGTTTGGTCTTCAAATATGATAAAAATGTGATTCTGATGAGAAAAAGTGGATAAATGAGAAAGTGTTGGTTTTAATACCTGACGTTTAGATTTCAGGAGTCCATGTCTCCTGTTTTGTCTGCAGGGGTTTGCCTGACCAAATGGGAGTCAGGCTACGACACCATGAAGACGCACCACAACAACGATGGATCCACTGATTTTGGCATCTTTCAGATTAATAATCGCTGGTGGTGCAATGACAAAATCATGTCTTTCAGAAATGGATGCCAAATCAATTGCAAGGGTCAGTGATGAGCCAGGTCTTGTTGTGATCTGAATGATACCAAGGTTTAAGTTTGGTTCATGGCATGAGGGGTTGTTAGAACTTCATCCAAGCAAAGAACCTAAAGATCTGCATAAAAAGCATTATTACTGAGAAAATCACATCTTCTATCAGTTATTATGCAAAGGTTATACTGGTCCAGCCCACTAGAGATAAAATTAAAGTTTTTCTTTGTACTTCACTGTTTTCCAAGCTTATACAATAAAACGTGTGTCAAAGTGGATGGATTAATACCTTTTCTCCTGTGTTGTACTTGTTTTACCTCAATCATCACATCTTAATAGCCATCATGTATTTACTTTTTTTAATCACAGACCTTTTAAGTGATGATGTCACCGTGGCAATCAACTGCGCCAAACGTGTTGTTACAGACCCCCAAGGCATCGCAGCCTGGTAAGAATGAATGATGTGATTCTAAAAACTGATGGTCCTGCTTTTTCTGGATAGTCAGTCATTTGTGAAAGGATTAACTGCGTGTCTGGTTTCAGGTATGGATGGCGTAATCACTGTCAAGGTCGTGATCTCACACCCTATTTGGATGGATGCGGTCTTTAATCAACACATAGAAACAAGAGGGTGTCATCGGCATAATAAAATGTCCCCATTATCTTCTAAAACATTCAAACTGTTTCCATATTTGATTTTAAAGAAGTAAAATATACTTAGTTACTAAAACCAATAAATTCAGTTTAAATCTTGACTTTCAGTTTGTATGGCTTACCATTAGAAGATTGGGACTATGTTTTGTTTTGTTTTTTACATTTCATTGTTCTCCTAACTCTTTACAATTAGGTTGTCTTATTCTAGGCTAGTAACACAGACTGGAAAATTAGCCTTATGAAAACTTAAGTACAGTAGCTTCAGTAGCTTGAATCATTAATCATTCTCTATCTGAGTCTCAGTCTCTCGCATTGTTGTGGAGAAATTTTGGCCCTCTCTTCTTCACAACAGTGCTTCAGTTTATTTAGTTTGTGGGTATTCGTTTATGCACTTAAGGTCCCACCTTTGAATCAGGTTGGACTTTATCCTGGGCAGTGTAACATGTCAATTCTTTTCTTTTTCAGTCATTCTGTTATAGACTGGGTCAGAGGAGTTCCTGGTTAATTCAATGGCTGTAAGTTGCCCTTGTACTGTGGCTGCAAAACAACCCCAAATCGTTACTCTTGTATCACCTTAATTCACGCTTTGTATTAAGTGTTTGCGCCGATGTGCTGTGTTTGGTTTTCATCAAATGTGGTATTATGCAATACGGCCAAACATCTCCACATCTAATCTGTCAAAAGAGCATTGTTCCAAAAGTCTCATAGATGGTTCACATGCAGCTTGGCAAGCCTAAGTAGTGCTGCCATGTTCTTTTTAGAGAGAATGGGCTTCTTGCACTGTCTGACCTTGGGATGAATTTAGTGGGATGTCTAGTACTGGGGATGCTACAGACCAGCAATGTGCAAAAACTTTTGCTTTGACAGAGGTGCTCACAAGAGTCTTGTTCAAGGCCACAAAGCATGTTGGGAAATTCTGTGAAATTTGTGTCCAGAAACACAAATCGTTAGATTAACTGTTGAGACTATTTCACACACTGTTGGGTGAGAAGCAGTTGCACCCTGGATGGGTTGGTGGACTGTAGCAGAGCATGTGCTTAAGCAGCACCTATCAGCTAAAATCTTTAATAAACAACAACAGTTTTTTAAAGATGTTTCCCATGGAAAAGATATATATAAATCTTGTAAAGTTTGTATCTGTCTTGTGTGAAACTTGTATGAAAAGCATACAAGAGTGAAAACATATATAAGATCCCTTGAAAAATTATATAAATGAAACTTTTATGTTTTGGATACTTACTAAAACAATGTATGAAAGTGGGCACTTTCATGAGTAAATCATATAAGCCTTATATGATTCACTATATGAAGTAGGCCACATCTGATGCATCTGATAAGTTTTTTATATTTCTTTTCCATATGGGAAACAATTAGTGGATTTGATTATTTGGACCTTGCTCAATATGATGGTTCAAAATCAGATTTCACAAACCTATAGTGGAATACTTTCTTCTTTTCCGTCTACAGTCTGCAGATGCAGTCAGTAGCGATTTTTGATACGGGCGACACAGGCGGTTGCCCGGGGCGGCATCGTGGTGGGAGAAAATTGAAAAAATTGCTCGTACTCATGCTGCCCCGACGTCATGCCAGCGCATACTAGGGATGGCATAGGCTCCGATCAGTTTTCTATCGCTCATTTGCTGGGAGTAAGGGCGCCCTAGTTTGCGAGGTGCGCCTGCTGCTTGCGGCACAGGGAGGAGAGGGCGGGGCGGCGGGGGATTCTCTGGCTGGCTGGAGCAGCGTCTAATAACCAACTCGCAAAATAAAACAAAATAAAAACAAAA
>NW_005187616.1:895119-904630 GCF_000239375.1 Pundamilia nyererei | reverse complement strand
GTAACAAATTCAAAATGCTACACACTACAATGCCAATCCGATTACTCATATCATGTGAGAGTGAAGACAGCACTGATTGATAAGATTGTTAAGGTGTGCTGTGTTTTGGTGAATATGTGCCCCAGTGTGGTTGTCAAACCAGGGCCAAATGAAACTTGCTCTTGTTGAATATTCATAAAACTGCTGTGTTGCATGTACAGTTCATTGTAAAGAATTGTACTTTCTGTAAAGTGGTTTCAATGAAACAGAAAGAAAAGTATGTTTATTTTTTTTAAATTCAAGATCTGTTCACATGTACTTAGCAAGTACATACACATGAAATGCAAACGATTTACATGGCAACACACAGCTGGCATCAATCATGAATCGTTCATCTAGAGCAAATTTTGGGGCAGCTGCTGAGGAGAAGTCAATGTTATGTGCAACCTCTGGCTGTATCTTGGTCATATGGTCAACGTACTCACAACGTGGAGGCTTAAAAACGGCCAAATCTTGTACCCAACAGTTTGTGAATCAGATGTGCGCCTCCAGGGATTTATAATTACGAAAATGATTTCCCCTATGCGCTGACTCCACAGACAAGGTACGCGAAGATATCGGGATAGGACAACGGTGGTAGGCTGTCTGGGTTTCTACTCCACTGCCTTATTTCATACGGGTCCACATTACCGATGCACGCTATTTTTTCCACGTACCGTCTCTTGGCGTCTGGGCACAATCGGTCACGATACAGCCCTTTGTCTTTTGCGCTGACTTTAAGCATGGTTTTGGCAGTACAGCTTCCAAGACAGTGTGTTTGTTTTGATTTGTTGCCTTCTGACATGGCACATCCCATCCCACACATGACGTCAACTCCAAAGCCCTATATAGAGAGACGAGACGACGAGGCTCCAGTTACAGCAGTGCAAGTAAACAAACAATAAATATAAGAAGAGTAAGAAAATAAATATACACTTTAGGACCAGGGGTAAAGGGATCAGAGGGACTGTTCACCCAGGGCGCCAAACAGGCTAGGAAACCGCCACTGGATGCAGTCTTGCCATTTCAACCAATCTGCTTTTCAAAAGTTTTTTTTAAAGTTGCAGTAAAAGTCATTGAAAAGATGAATCCCTAACAAGAAAATAGCAGTTTCACAGTGCTGAAGACTAAACCCAGAGTATTTTAAACATGTGACAGCCAGTTAGCATGTATTGAAAACACATTGGCTTCACTCATTTCAGAAATGCTTGGCTAACAAATACACATGACACTGAATTTATCATGTTGTTTATGTCAAAGCTCTGTAGCAGAAGGAGATTTAGGCACCTTGAGAAGACTAGTGTTGTGATTGGGCACTATGCAAACAAAACTGAATTGAACTGAATTGGAATGGATGGATAATTGAAAACCATAATAGGCCAAAAGACTTTTGAAATTTTTTTAATGCACTCTGCTGCTGCTCATTTGCTTTCCCATAAAGTACACTTAGGCTGTGTGTGTTGTGATGGAAACAATCAGATGTGACATCCAGAAATAACCAGAACAAACGACGACTGCACAAACACGCACACACAAGCTTGTGTTTGTATTGATATAATGGATTCTCTAACCCCTAACCCTATATCCTTAAAGCCGCTCTCATGAATATTCATACATTAAAAACACAAACAATTAATTTGTGTTTGTGAAAGGGGTCGCTCGTGGTGACAAATACCCTGATAATTATGCTCTGCAGCTCTCCTCGGCGCTGGAGCCTTTTTCTTCTGCTTGTTATTAATTTTATCTTTTTGTTGCTTTAATTCCAGAGGAAACAGCTGGTTAAAGACTGAAAATGCTGATGAACCCACTGCACGCTCATAGATTCAGTTTTATGTTCAGATTCATGAAATATGCAACATGAAAGCTGCAACTTCTCTCCTGTTTATCTTACACTTCTGACTGTTAACATGCAAGAGGAGGAGGGTGACATTTTAAAAAACAGGACACAATCGAGTACTTTTATCCACAAACTGTGCAGAATGTTTTTTTTTTCCATACATCCATCCATGTATTTTCTTCCACTTATCCGGGGCTGGGTCGCGGGAGCAGCAGCCTAACCAGGGAAGCCCAGACCTCTCTCTCCCCAGCAACTTCCTCCAGCTTGTCTGGGAGAACAACAAGGCGTTCCCAGGCCGGCCGAGAGATATAATCTCTCCAGCATGTCCTGGATCTGCTCCGGGGTCTCCTCCCACCGGGACATGCCTGGAACACCTCACCCAGAGGCATCGTTATCAGATGCCTGAACCACCTCAACTGGCTCCTTTCGGTGTGGAGGAGCAGCAGCTCTTTTCTGGCCAAACTCCTCGTCCTTTGAAGGAAGCCCATTTCCGCCACTTGTATCCACAATCTCGTTCTTTCAGTCACTACCCACAGCTCATGACCACAGGTGAGGGTAGGGATGCAGAATGACCAATAAATTGAGAGCTTTGCTTATATACTCAGCTCTCTCTTCAACGCGATGGACCGGTATAGCGTCCGCATCACTGCAGCCGCAGCATCAATCTGTCGATTTCCCGCTCCCTTCTCCCATCACTCATAAACAAGACCCCGAGATAGTTGAACTTCTCCACTTGGGGCAGGGATTCGTTCCTGACCTGGAGTGTGCACTCCACCCTTTTTCCGGCTGAGGACCATGGCCTCAGATTTGGAAGTGCTAATTCTCATTCCTATCGCTTCACACTCGGCTGTAAACTGCTCCAGTGCAAGCTGGAGGCCATTACCTGATGAAGCCAACAGAACCACAACTTCCACAAAAAGATGAGATGAGATTCTGAGACAAGAAAAGTGACAGCCTTCTGCCACCTGGCTACGCCTAGAAATTCTGTCCATAAAAATTACCAACAGAATCGATGACAAAGGTAACTCCAAACTCCAAACTCCTCCCACACCAGGGTTTTTCCATCAGCCACTGCCTGAGCCGCGTTCCGCTTGGTCTGTCAGTACCTATCAGCTGCCTCCGAAGTCCCACAGGCTAACCAAGCCCGATAGGGCTCCGTCTTCAACCTGGTAGCTCCCTTCAACTTTGGTGTCCACCATTTGGTTCAGGGGTTATCACCACAACAGGCACCAACCACCTTGCGGCTGCAGCTCAGTGCAACGGCTTTGGCAATGGAGGTGCTGAACATGGTTCATTCAGACTCAATGGCCCCAGTCTCCCTCGGAATGGTGTTAAAGCTCTGCCGAGGGTCTGCATTGAAGATCTCTTGAACCAGGGCGTCTGCCAGGCGTTCCCAGTGCACAGTCACTTTCCAAGTCTGTCCTGCATCTTCCCCCGCTACCTGATCCTGACAGCTCAGTCGCTCTCTTTACACAAGTGTCCAGAAGATATGGCCGCAGGTCTGGCGATACGATTATAAAATTGATCACTGACCTGCGGCCAGGAATGTCCTAGTGCCACGTGCACTTATGGACTCTCTTATGTTCAAACATGGTATTTGTTATGGACAAACTGTGGTTTGCATAGAAGTCCAACAACAAAACACTGTGGACTTCAGATCCTGGAGGACGTTCCTCCCAGTCACGCCCCTCCAGGTCTCACTGTCGTTGCCCACATAAGCATAGAAGTCTCCCAGTAGGATAACAGAGTGTCCAGGTGGAGCACTCTCAAGCACTCCACCCAGGGACTCCAAGAAGACTGGGTACTCTGAGCCACCACTTGATGCATAAGCGCAGATGACAGTCAGGACCCGTTCCCCAACCCAAAGGCGCAGGGAACAAAACTCTCGTCCACCAGGAAAAACCCCAACAGGCAGCAAGCCGAGGGAATACTAGGATACCCACTCCCGCCACCTCTCACCAAGGGCAAAGAGTTCATCATTAAGTATTTGCTCTACATTGATTCCATGTATTCAAAGTGAAGATTTTCCACTTTTAAAGAGTAAAAATTTCATATTTGTTATCTGGAAAGGTCAGTGATGGTTTGAATCATTTTGAGGCTCTCACCAGAGACCAGAGTACCTTTATGGAACAGATATTTATACTACTAGGATGTGCTGTAGGTATGAACATGAGACCGGACATTTACAGCACACAGCATTTCCCTCTCAAACATAAAACATAAAACATAGAAAAAGCTTAACACATCCTCTTTGGATGTGTTAAGCTTTTTCTATTTATGATATGAAGTTTTCATGCTCTCATATTCTTCAAGAGCCCCCTCAAAGACAGAGACTTTTCACAACCTCTCACTGTGCTGTAAGCATCTCTGACTGAAGTGTTCTTGTGCCTGAATAGAAGCAAAGGTCACAAAGCTAGCTTCCTACACATGTAGGAAGCTTTCACAGCAGCAGCACAGTAATGCTCATGGTTTTAAAGTGGCATGCTCACGGTTGTAAAGTTTGAGCATAAATCCAGATTTATCACCTGAAATCATCATTACTGGTGCTGCTTCCTGCCTCCAGTCAAACCTCAGCTGCTGTTTTCTCATGCGGAGCACGGACGGAGCTGCTGTTACAGGATGGAAGCAGGAATCCCTGAACGAGGCAGAGGGAGAGAGGAGCATCTGGCACAGAAGCAGGATTTTAAATGTGTGGTTGCAGTGATCAGAAACCGGCATCATGGAGCCATTAGCAGATGCAAATGAGGGCAGAACTGGCAGGCTGGTTTGTCTCACTCTGTCTTTAACACACAAACACCACGAACACCAATACAATCACACACAGACTCCAACATCTGGACTGGGAGCAGTTTGTGCCAAATGTCTGACAGAACAAACTACCCGCTGATTACTTAACTTTTCTTTGAGCTCCAACAATGACTTCTCATCCCAGGTTTTTCCTCATAATTTATTTGCAGGAGCCTCCTGGCGGCTGTACCTTGATTTACCTGCCACAGCAATAAGCACCAAGAGATAAAGGCCCCAGATCTGCTAACTCCTTACTGTGAAATTAGAGGGATGGCACTAAAATCTACTTGTATAGGTTTACGCCGTCGGTATACACTGAAAACCGCACACAGCTAAAGTGAAATAAAACTTTTTTAAAAATCAGATTCCACATTGTTAATTCAGTAGTTGATATAAATCCCTTTGGCAGCAATTACAGCTTTCAGTCTTCTTGGGAACGTCTCTGCTGGCTTTGCACAGCGGGATTTACAGAGGTTTATCCCATCCTTCTTTGCAGATCCTTTCAGAGAAGGAGATTTTCATGTGAGACCAGGTGTGTGACCATTCAGGCAAAACAAATGTTTAGATGCTAGGCGAAAATACCACTACATATCAAGAAGGGGGAGGTCTGCACAGTGTTATTAACTGTAAACCTTCTTCAGCTCCCTTCAATTCCCGATATCTGACCTATTTAGCCTCATTTTGGGGAAACAGCCTCCATGCTCAGAGAAAAACAAAAAGACAAACATAACTCTGAATATAATTATTTATTCCAGTCCAGTCCAGAAAATGTACACATATGTTCTCAGAAGGTATAAAATTTGTCTTTAAATAAGTAATTGTTCTATTTCATATAATTGTAAATTCTCATTATTTCATTAAAACCCCTGAAGCTGACATATGACACCACAAAGGAACCAAAATCATAAAAGAGCAAAAAATGAAAGTTAGTAGAGTTAGCAAAAGCCGTCCAGCAGTTTGCAACCTGACTTTGGGTCTTTATGAAGGACTTGCTCTTAAGTACATTCTGTTTTTTTTTATTTTTTTTTATCTACTTTATATTAAAAAGAAAAACTGCAATAAAAGAAATGCTTGTTGTAAAGTTTGCACAGAGAGAGGATTAAAGGCTTTGGTTGCTTCAAGCTGGTTCAGGCTCCACTTATTGCTACTGTAGCCTCCGATGTCAGAGGCATTGTTGCTGGTATTGTGTCATTATTGCTGTGGTTGTTGCTCCCACTGTTGCTACTGTGACTCTGGAAAAAAAAATGTTTCCAGATGTTTAGAAATGTCAAGTGCAAAAAAGGCTCCACAACAGGAAGGTTGAAGCGATCATCCACGGAAACAATGGATCAGAACGGGTGACGTTTGGGCTGTGGGAGGTCTGGTTTTTGGTTTGTTGTCTGGATTAAGATGAAGGCGGTGATAACCCTGAGGCTGGTAAACAGAGGAACTCTAGAGAGACACAAAGAAAGAAGAGGAGTTACTATGACAGTTCACGTCTCAGTTTGAAAGATCTTTAAAAGATGGGCTGTTCTGTAAAACAACCTTCAAGTTCAGTTCCTATTTGCTTAAATTAAACTGTAAAAACAAAAACAAAAATTAGCACTTCATAAATTCAAGAAGCATTTGGGTTCAAATTAACTCTACCCCAGCCCTACAGCATGCTTGACCTTAAGTGGGCCAGGCCCTTTCTGTTAGGTGCTTTTCTGCCTGAAATAGAGATGATTAGATCATTAGTCTATATGTCATGTTATATGTCTAATATCTTTCTTTTAAATCACACATTTTATAACCTGTAGTGAGCAATGCTCAATCAGTGAACTGACCGATGTGCCTCATTAAATGTTTATGTGAGAGTGAACAGAGACCAGAAGCCTGGATTACATGAAAAAAAAAAAGTTACCACCATTGTACTAGCCTGTTTCTGTGACTGGGGCTTTAATGTTTGTTCAGCTAACACAAAGAAAACCCAGCTTTGTTGAACGTGTTGCTCAGCACACTCACTGATCCTGAGATTAAAACCTTTGGATCGTGTGTTTCTTAACCTACATTTTTACTTGTGGTTACATGAGATAAGCCTATTTTAGTTTTTATGAGAATCAGGCCTCCTTTGTCCATCTTTTTGCATGACAAGACAATGCTCTTGGGAAAAGTGAAGATATTTTAAATCTTGGAATTAATGTTTGAGTTTGGTAGGGATTATTTAGAAAAACTGTCCTAAAAAATATTTAAAAAGCTGCCACTTGTGTGTAGGCATTAATGAAGTGCAAGCAAGCACTGATATCTTCCCAACAAATAGATTGTGAGGCTCTGTGGAGACCTCTGAATAAAACTCTGCCTCCCACTTCCTTCTCTATAAACCCCAAATTGACTCATTAAGTTCATCTTAATAAAATCCCCCAAACTAACTGCCGTGTTTCTCCCTCCTCCTGCAGAATAATAAACATTCGCCTCTGTACACATTGAAATATCCAATTAATGCACTGAGCTTCCATGTTAATCATTAACTCCTCCATTAACCCCACCCCACCTTCTCCTCCTCCTCCTTGGTACAATAACGAGGAGGGTGGAGCTACAATTAGGACAACTAGGACCCTTTTGTCTGTACAGAAAACATTTTAATAATATATCAAACATCAGAGTGAAGCGTTCGCTCAGCAGGAGAGAAGAGGTGATATCACACACATCATATGTTCTACTCCTGCTCCTCCTCCTCAGCCTCCCAGTCTTCCTCAGCCTAACAAAGACGTTTGACCACACTGCTGACCACTAAGTTTCCAATTTTCCCAATGTGCCATTGTGAATCCCCATTTTTTTAATACAGAACAAAATCCATTTTTATTCTCATCCTTGAGCTTTCAAATGTCTAATTAAGCCATTGTTAATCCATCATTGTGGCATTTTCAAATCCTTCCTCCTTCATTTCATTTCCATTTTCCATCATAAATCTCTTTTGAATCAATCATCCTGCCGCTTTGAACCCCTATTGATGCTTTCACTTTGCCACTTTGAGCTCTAACTTTAGTCATCCCTGTTAATTACCATCCTGAATTATTTATTTGCCATTGTAGTCGCCCTCTGTACCTTCTGTTTTAAATATTTAATTTGTGCCATTTGATTCCCTCCTTCACGCAATTTGTCATTCATTGAGGCTTGTTTGAGTCCTCCCTTGTTTATATACGGAATCACCCCGTTCTTTCAGTTCTCAGCCCTATACTGGTCTCACTATTCCATTTAAGCTTACTTTTCCATTTAATTTAATTATTAATTTGATTACAGATGATTACATTTTTCTCTATTTGAACTCGTATTATGCCATTTGGAATCCCACCGTCTTCCCATTTTAGATGTTTCTATTGTATTGAATCCAATTTCTTTCTCCAGTTGGTATTTTCTTTTCACTGTGCAATTTACAATCTTTGGTTTTTAACGATTTTGAATCAGCTGTTTTATGACGAGCCTACTTAAAAAGGTTAATTGTGCCATTCAGAATCATTCCTTCATCTCACTTTGAGTCAATCCATCTGAAGTACTCAACCTCTGTATTTGTATTTTTATTGTGCTGTTTTGAATCCCTACTTTGTATTTCTTTTCAACACTAGTTTATATGTTGACGAATCCTTCATTAGCTTACTTTGAATGTCTCGTCATGACATTTATAATCCCCTCACCTCTTTTTTGATAGGTGTAGTACTGAATTTGCAAACTGTACTGTCTTACTGCACTCGTTTTAACTCCTCAGTTTGACTCCTGTAACTGTAACTGAGTCTGTAGCCTGTAGTCTCTTACTGCATCTAATCTCCTCCTTTAAATGGTTTTAAATTTTAAACAATCCCATCTCTAATTTTATGTTTTTAATTTTTTGATTACACCATTTTTTTAAATTCTTAACTATCCTTTTTTATCCTTCGTTAGCCTAATTTAAATTCAAACTGTACTATTAACCTATGCAGTCCAGTAGGCATTTTTATTTCTATTCATTTACTGAACCATACTGAATCCCAACATCTTTAAATTTTTAATTATTTTGTTATTTCACCTTCCCCTTTCTTCCATTTTTAAATCTTTCTTTCTGAATCACTAGCATCTAAATAGTTTTTGAATCGATGGGTATTCCAAGATGAAATTGGCTTGCTTTAAATCTGTCTTTATACCATTTAGAATCCCTCCTTGAAACTGTTATCCATGTTGCTGTAGTACTGAATATACAAAATCTCATCTGCATTAAAGCTGCATTATTTTGTTGTTGTTTTTTATTGTCATTTATCTTTTTAGTCTTTTTTTCATCCCCAGTTTCTACTTTTGAATCATTGATTACATGATGACAAATCCATTGAATCACCTAGCAACTCATTCAGACTGCCTCCTTAATTCTGATTTTGGTTCACTTTACCTGTAACTGAACCTACAACCCCACAGTTAAACATTTATTTTTAGACCCTTCCTGTGCCATTGTGCATCCTTCAGATTTGCTAGTGTTTGCCAAATCCAGACTTAATGATGAACTCTTTGTTGTGCTGTGTTAGTGTTTCTTTGTTTTACTGTTTCAGTATTAATGCATGTGAATGTTTTCTTCCTTCACTGTTTCCATGTTTCGGTCTGATAATCCTCAGCTCACTCTTAATTACTCCCTAATAATTAGAAAATCCTGATAATCTGCTGCTTAATCGAGGCAATTCAGCTAACTGACGGCACACGGGCACACACACTCAGCAGTTATCAGCCTCATGAATGACTTTGAAGCAGATAATTCTCTGTGTCTCAACATGCACTAATTACCAGCAGCTGAAAAATGCTGCAGGAGTCTGAATCAGCTCCTCTGGAAATTACAAGATACACAGCTAATATTCTCACACACACACACACACACACACACACACACACACACAC
>NW_005187616.1:890904-895099 GCF_000239375.1 Pundamilia nyererei | reverse complement strand
ACACACACACACACACACACACACACACACACACACACACACACACACACACACACACACAGAGAGAGAGAGAGAGATGCTGGTGTGTGTTTGTATCAGTCACAGTCTTTCCTCAGTCAGCAGTGTGAATCTTTAGTCTCGATCAGATAAAAACGGCAGTCTGCTCATTTTAAAGGAACAGTTCAATGTTTAGAGAAATCCTCTTCCTTCGTGTCTTCCCCACAGTCACACGAGGAGATGGATATCAGCTTTATGTCTGTGGAAGACCTCTGAGTGGAGAAAGGTGGTGCTGAAAAGGAAGCTCTTTTTGGCTCATATTTGCTCAGAAATGGGATTGAAAGGTCGAAATGAGGATGATAATCGCACATTAATAACACAATTTGACAAATTACACTTCAGCTTAAAAGACATTTTTAAAAAATTAAATATAAATATACCAGCTGATGAACATGCATGGTTCTGCAGTTATGTAAAACTTTGATTACAGTCCTACATCAAAACTCAAAATCAAGGCAGTTGACAGACTGCATCATTGGTAGGTGTTTCAGCCACTGTTTACTTTTTTAAACACCCAAATGAAAAAGTTTTTAACAGAAAAAAACTGTAAAGCCAAAACAAATCTATGACATTTTAAAGGTAACATTTTCTAATGCCTAAAAATGTGCCAGCATGAAGCTAAAATGGACACAGGCCTAATTCAAACCCCGACAAGTGCAGAAATGCCAATGAGAAATGTTTCACCTCACACAGAAACTCTTACACTCTTAAAAGCAGTACACAAAAAGCCCACAAGGCATGAAAAACCAGCGCCGCTTTTCAGTCTTTTCAGGCTATGGACAATAGCTCCTAATGCAATGAGACTGACCTGTTAATATTTGGCCAAATTTGGCTAACAGCTGATCGTTGAGCTTAAACATAGAAGCAAGAAGCTATGACCACTGACCAAAGGTTTATTAGCTTTAAAAGGATTGTAGAATAAAGAGTGAGTTAAACCTAAACCCATCTGTTTGCACAAAAACTGCTTCTTTATTTTGTCACCATCTTTAAATTTCCTGCAGACTAACAGCAGACACCCTCTTTCTCTCTTTGTAGCAGAGATGCCAGAATGCAGGAGAGGGTCTAAAGTGGGCCTCTTCCCACCTGTATTTACTATAATTACTTTTTAAGGCTTTTTAAGGTTTTTTGTCAATTTCGATTATTCATATAAAATATACATCTCCACCTAAATCATTCACATTACAATAGATTAAACCACACAGTAATGTTTTTCCTGCACATAAATGATTTTGTGTGGTACCAGTACTAACATAACTCACATCAACACTTCTGGTAATGAAAACTGATGCATTCAAAGAAAAGAATACAGCACCGTTAGACGTGTTTGCCCCCATCGTTCATGGCAGCAGTATTGTAATGTGTTATTGCCACCTAGTGTAGCATGTTTCTGAGTAAGCGCAGAATATAAAGGGTCGCATAAAAGATAGAGAATGGCAGAAGCCAACTCAGCCAGAAAACCAACATAAATAAATTAGCAGGACGCTACAAATAAGAGTCAGAGCAGCAGGAAGCAAAGCAAACAATGTGAGAATTCGACAAAGATTTAAAAGGGTTGTTTCAACAGCTCCGAAGCAGAAACACACACATACACACAAAGAGAGAGAGAGAAGCTGCCCACTGCCCCCTCTCTCTGGTCCAGCTATAAAAACCCATTAGTAATCACTCCTCGACTCTCAGTGGCTCTTTTCGCCCAAACGACTTCCATCCAGCCAATCTGCATAAATCTGCATTAATGGACAATTTTCCCTCCACAGAAAACAAATGTGCTTTAAAAAAAGCCTCCTTATCTGTCAGCTTTTAGAGGAAGCATCAGCACACGCACTCACACAAAGACACACACA
This sequence comes from Pundamilia nyererei, assembly GCF_000239375.1. Taxonomy (NCBI): domain Eukaryota; kingdom Metazoa; phylum Chordata; class Actinopteri; order Cichliformes; family Cichlidae; genus Pundamilia; species Pundamilia nyererei. Next base: position 893,201 of record NW_005187616.1, on the reverse strand, counting down.
CATATACGTAACTGCAGCCTCTATTAACAACAGATAAAACCCAACAGACATATCATGACGCGCTTACAAAAGCAATATAACACGAGTGCCGGACAGAAGAGCGCCATGATGCTGATGCTTCAGCTGCTGAATCCTCCCACAGACCGTACGGGAAACATGCATACGGCCACGGGAACTCCACTCCAGCTTTACGCCCTTCGCCATTTTGGTTTGTTTTCTGGAGCCAGAGGAGCCGTTAGAAGGTCAAGTGCTACATTAATGGAAGATGCTAGGAACCTTTGGTTAGTAAGGTGACATTTACAGTTTAGACACATGGACTGCAGTACTGGACTTTTCTAGAGGTGCAGGTGAAAACATGGTGTCAGGTTGGACTTTAGCCGGTCTTTAACCTGCAGCTCCCTCGCAGAAACGTGTGATGTTGGACTGCACCAGTGCAATAATAATCCAGTTAAGAACAGTCTGCAGGGATCGTGGATGGTTTAAAACATGAATGTAGATGCCCTGTCATCACCCACTGGCCTCTGAAGTATGGCTCTGAAGCCACGAGTTGAGCGTTTTCACTGTCGCCACATTTGTGCTTTAAAACTAATATAAACGAATATAACGGATGAGTTGTAAAAAAAAAAAAAAGGTAAATGGCCTGTATTTATATAGCGCTTTACTAGTCCCTAAGGACTAGTAAAGGTTGTGGTCATATCCTCCTCATGTGTTTATGACCCAGAACGACTGAGTCCATAAACTCACCAGGAAAGTGTTTAGAGGTCAAATGCGAGATCAGATATACTCAAAGCATAATCTTGAGATAAACAGCATAAAGCAAGACTGTCTGTATTTTGAATATGTTTTACAAGGCCAGCAGGCACCAACAGTTCAAACATGTTCATTAGTCCAAACTAACTGAGGTGACACCTGCCTCCAACACCAGCAACCAACAGTCAATCAAAGCGGAAACATCCCAAACTTTAAGTAGTGGTTCAGGTGGGAGAGAGGGCCATCGACCAATCGGAAGGTTGATGGAATGATTCCCGCTCATGCAGTCCTTGTGTTGAAGCATCCTTGGTATCAGATCAGTAAGATACTGATGCCGAGGGCTCAAACTGAGTAGAAAGGCACTGTCTCAAACAGGCTGTAAACATTGACACCTCACATCTGTAGCCAGCCTCAAGTGGACATGAGAGGAACTGCAGGTTCATTTTTATGCTCCAGAGGTTGCACCCCATATGATCAACTCGTTTAACTCATTTGCTCTTTAGCACCACCCTCAGGACAAACTGCACTTGAGTTTTACCGACTGACTCAAGAAATCACACCAACGTTTAACCAGCCAGGTCTGTTCTCCTCGAGTTTTCTTTGTGGGTAAAACCCCTTCGAGGTCTGAAACTCTGCAGCAAAAACCTTTTCATTCTGAAAACAGCCTCTGGTCTGCTGCGCCGTCCCGTTGCCACGGCGACCTTGACCTGGATAAGCAGCCGGAAAATGGGCGAGATGATGGATGGCTGTGTGAACTTCTGAAAGTAAATGTTTTTTAATCTGGATTTGTTTACGGGCTCCGCAGAGTGAAACATAGGCAATAACCAAACAAACTGTAATACAACACACACATTAACCACCGAAACACACACACACGCACACAACCCCACGGCCCATCAATCACACACACAGACACACTGCTGCGCTGCTACATAGCTGAGTTTCAATCAGACGCTGAGAATCTCATCAGCATTCACAACAAGTCTCACCAAACACACACACACACACACACACACACACACACACACACACACACATACATAAGGTTCTGCATCATTCAAGACATTTAAAGGTTATATATTATTCTATTTATTCCTTGTTCCTGTTTGATTCATGTTGTTTGCTTTTTGATCCTAGGGGTTTGTTTACCAGGCAGATCATGTGACTTTTGTTTGCCTATCTTGCATCACAGAGTGAGATAACTTTAAAAAGTCTCTAACACTTCTTCACGTGGCCACCAGAGGTTATTAAAACTTAACTACACACTGTAACAAGCTGCTCACAGCAGTGACCTGTGACACTGCTTAAAAATCACTCCACAGAAACTTTATTTCCTGTCTTTCACAGATATTTCACCTCCGGCTCTCCTATTCTGGAAAGCACGTTGAGTTACCATGACTACCGGTTAACGTCATCTGTCCAGTCCTATCGGCAGCTCATGTGCACATTGGAGACGACGTCTTTAACCCGTTCATACTCATTTCCCCCACATCTCACCTGTCTTGTCTTCAGGCCTTCTTCCCCTCGAGCAGCTCTCGGGTGTTTTC